>NC_030858.1:4227740-4399614 GCF_000208745.1 Theobroma cacao
GAGAGAGAAAAAAATAATATTTTATACCAATAAAGTTGTAAATTTTCAAACTTGTAAGGGGTATTTTTGTTTTTATTAATTTTTGAATTTATTCGACAACCATGGAATAACTAATACCATGGGGGAGGGTGGTATTAGCTATTCCTTGGTTTTGAAGGATTTTGAAGAATAGTCATTCCCATGGAATGGCTATTCCTTGGATCATTTTTCAACCAAACAAAGGAACCAAAATTCCTTGGGAATAAAGGGAGAATAGCTTAGCCATTCCCCCAACAAAACATGCTATAAAAGTTAGAAATTATTGTTTTCAAAAATTTTTTACTAAAATAAATAAAAATAAAAAAGAAAAAAAAAACCTTTCAAATGTAAAAAACAATGTAATTTTGACATAAGGTGTAACAAAAATTAATTTAATTAAAAATGATAAATGTCAATCAATTGATCCAATAAATTATCTTACTTTTATATAATGAATTGGATAGATATTTATTAAAATTTAAACATTTAAGTATAAAAGAGATATCTATATATTATAAATTCAAGTTCATGCAGAATAAGAGAATATAGATAAAAATAATATTAAATTATAATTAAAAAATATTAAATAAATCTATCTTCTAAACATTAAAAGTTAAAAATTATTATTTTTAAGTATTTTTTATTAAAATAAATAAAAATAAAAAACATAAAAAAACATTTCAAATGTTAAAAACAATTTATCTTTAACATAATGTGTAAAAAAAATTAATTCAATAAAAACCTAAAGGTCAAAAAAATAAAAATAAAATTATAATTGAATGACACTTGTCATTCAATTAAAAACTCAATTAAAAAAAATTAAAATATCTTATTTATATATATATATAAACCGTAACACGGCAAACATGAATCCAGAAAAAACAGTAGGGGCATTTTGAAAATTAATAAACATCTTGAGCCCAAATGTTAAACCAGTGTCATATTCGCCATGAAGTGTCATCGGGAAAGACACATTGGAAAATAAAACCACTTAATTGGGGCAATTGGGGAAAAAGGAAAAACATTAAGCCACATTTTTCCACTTATGTCATCAACTTTCACGCTCACACCGAGGGCGTAAACAACACTAACCAATCAGAAGCAAGATATGGGCCTTAGCTCGTGGGCATAAATATAGACAGTGAAGGGCGGCTGGCTGTACTGAAATAAAGCCATAAAAGGACTTAAGGGGGGAGTGTGGTCCCCACAAAGACATAGACATAAACTCAAAAAAGAAAAAAAAAGAAAAAGAAACTCTAACCATAGTTGGAGAAGGAAGCTGTTGGTCATGGATTTTAATGGTGGTGGGTGGAATAATAACATGTTTGTCCTTTTTGTGTTTTGGCATTTCTAGAAAATCTCGGAGGAAAAAAAAGAGATAAAAATAAATTTAAAGAGAGAGAAGAGTGGTGGGAGAGTTTCAAGGGAGGGGACATGCCTAAGTTCTTTCCAACAGAACAATTCTTTGCTTCTTCTTCATGCCTCATCAGATCCCATAGGTCTTTCTTTTCTATCCATCTTCCCTTTCTTTCTTTCACTATCTTTTGTTTATTTGATTCAAGCTTATCCTATCTTTGCATAACCTAACTAGTGCTTTTTTTTTTCTTTGCCTCATTTCCTCTCCTTTCTTTTCTCTATTCTTTCCTTTTTACTTTCTTTCCTTTTTTAATCTGCTTGTACTTTTATAATCTGCCTTATCAGTGGGGTTTTGTTTTATTTGCTGTTTTTCTTTTTTCTTGAATGCATGTTGGTTATGATGATGATGATGATGATGATGAAGTTGTTCTTCTTCTTATTGTAGAAGTTGGGAAAGTTGTTGTTCTTGGTCTAGTGGTTGATACTGTTGTTTCACGTTTTTGTCTTTTTTTTTTCTTTTCTTTTTCTATTTGGGGTGCATTGTGTTTCTACTTGATATACTTTAGGTAAGGCTTTTAAGCTTTATCTTGTCCGTACCGAAAATTTTGACCGTACAGAATAGATTTTATATCCCGGCCCTTTTCTCTCTTGCTCTTAGAAGGAAAATTTGTTGGTCTCTTTTTCTTCTTCTTCTTCTGCTGCTGCTGCTGCTTCTGTTTCTCAATCACCATAAGTTTCTGGGTGAATTTGGAGTTTATTCAGCTAAGATTGGCTATGCTGTTGTAGGCACTGGGATTCTGTAAGTTACAGAGATTTTGTTTTTTTGGTTCACAAGAGTTACTGATATTGAAACGCTATTTTTTGGATAGCTTTCTGGTCTAAGTTTCCTCTTTATCTTGTTGATTGGTTTGTTTTCCCTCTTAAGCTCTCAAATCTGTTATGGTTCTTGTGTTGATTTTTGCTGCATGTCACGAGAAAGCCCCTTAGTCTGTATATCTATGAAATGTAGCTTTACTTTCCTCTAGAACTAGGGTTTTTTTTCAAAAAAAAAAATACTCATATGAATTTGTTGTCACTTTGCTACCTTATTCATGGAAAATCATTATAAGCTTTTCTGTTCTGGTTGTGGACAGTTAATCTTTTGAGGCCCAGCACCAAAACTGTTTGCATATCATCTGGTTTTTCACAACATCTTGTTGCATGCAGAGCAAAACTGCTATTAGTTTTACAGGGTTGACTTTCTGAGCATGCCTAGTGACTGCTCGACCTGCTTCATTTGCTTTTTGAAAATTGACATGTAATGATGACGATGTCTAGATATGTCTGAATTGCTGAATAGATCTAGAATATGTTACTGAATCTGGGTTCTGAACATCATTTTCCATGGAATTTGGATAAGGAACTATTCCTTGCGCTATTATTGTTAAATGTGCTTGCCAACAGCCTTTATGTTCTTCTTCTGTTTCTTCCTCTTTTCTGTTTGTTTTCCTCTCTCCTATTTTAGAATTTGTAAATACACGCTTTTCTTTTGATTTTAACTTTTTTGGTTACATTCATAAATGCTTTCTTGGAATCCCTTGTGAGTTTTATGTATTTAATATTGACTCTTGAATGAGTTCTTGATGATTGAAATAAGCTTCTAAACTATTACCTTTCAATTAGAAATTACAAGTTCTTCATGATTGCCAATTGAATTCCTCTTTAATTTACCCTCCCCAGATGGATTAGTGAACTTGGTTACTCTTATCACTAAATGAAACTTGAACCACTAACTGCATCGACATATAAGAGCATTTTTCTTGCCTCAAAATTTTGGTGGTTTTGGAAAATATGACTGCAGCAAAGGAACACCTCATCAACCATCTTTCGCATTGTTGTTGTTCTTGTCTGTGTGTTTTAGTCAAATTTTAATTAGTCGTCCAATATTAAATTGAGAATCTAGCTTCTGATTTTGGTTCATGTGGTACAGTTAGAGTTTGTTTGATTGAAGTCTCATTATGCAATTTACATGCAATTATAGGGCATGTCATCTTTCTGTAGCTTTGTTCCATTTGTTCATTTATGGTTGAGTTGATGCTGCTTCCATTTTCTTTAGAGTAGCAAATTTTAGCCTTACTAGTTCTCTTGTTTTTGACATTAATTTAGATGTGCTGAGCTTGAGTTGATTGCAAATAATGTTGCTTACATTCATATTTTGAGTATAACTTAGACATCCACAGCTCATTATATCTTTTTTCCACTTTTAGTAGTTAATCTTGGAGTGAGAGAAAAGAATCTATTTGTTGATAAGGATCTTCTGGGTTTTGCATCAAAATTCAAGGCACAATTGATGAATTAGATGGCCATTCGGGTTCAAAACTTGCCAAAGAAAAATATTGATGAAAGTTCTGTTCATTCGCTATCCCATTTATCTGTTAGTTGCCCACCATGGTGGAATTCAAATGAACAGCAAATTGCACAGACTTTACCCCAGAATATAACCTTGAAAGTGGAAACTCCCTCCCAACTGTATCATAATGCAAAGCATTTAGGTCTTCAACTACCAGACCAGGAATCATCATCAGCTCAAGCAATCGGTCAATCTCATCATGAAGTGGGTGTCATAGGAGTGACTAACTCTCAATGCAATTCATCTGAATCTGGTATCGATGTTTCGGATGTGTGATTTATTTGGGAATTTTCACTTCTGTATTATTTTTCTCCCTTTTTTCACCACTTTTCTTGCTAGGTAGATGTAGTTAATGGCTGCAATTTTGTTTTACTGTGATGTTTTTTCATTTGAACTTTTTTCGTTTTTAAGGGGGTGGAGGTTGAAGTGGGAAGAAGGAAGAAATTATTGGTGATGAAGTTAATCATCAAATGCTGTGGGGACTATTACCACTCTAAATACACAACAAATATCTCTACTAGGTTTACATGTGCTTCAATTTGACTTTAACTGAATTGCTAGTGATTAGCTAGAGAAAATATGACCTTTTGGTAGAATTTGTTTTTCCATTCCTATGTTTGATTTAAAATTGTCTGTCTGTGCTATTTTATCTGTTCTAAACTGAAAATCTCATCTTCCATCTTTTAGCAACGTCCTAATTCTTATAGTTAGTTCTTGCAAGTATAGCAAATAAAAATCTTGTTGTTGAGATGGCAGGTGACTGCTTGTGTGATGTTGCTACAAATCTTGTTTGTGGTGGTCTAGAAATTTAATGTGTTTTGCTATAGTTTTTGATTGGGTTACTGAAGAGGGAAGCTTGTTGTCAAGCTTAACAGGTTGACAATGTTTGTCTGATATTGTAATTGTTTTCTCATGCATCAGGTCAGGATGAAAGTTGTGGGAAGGACATTGAGGGTCAAATGAAGCCAGTTTTCTTGCTTAACAATCCAAACACTGTGTTCAGCCCTTCTCATCCAAATTATAACCATTCAATGGTATGTTTAGCAGTCATTATTAAGTTCAGTTTGTTGGTTCTGTTTTAAATTAATATTTTCTCTTCTCGTTTCAGGCTTATGCTCGAAATCCTTATGCTGATGCTTACTTTGGTGGACTATTTACTCCTTATGGGCAACAGGCTATCGTAAGATCTCTGGACTGAGTTATTATAGCTTGCCATTGATCTGCAGTAGTTATTAGTTAGTATTATCAGGGTGAAGTTAGATGTTAGGGTGAATATTTTGTTGGCTATGAATTATTGACACATTAGTAATCACTTTTTCTGTTCAAGATTGCTTCTTAATTGCTTTCTAGGACTTCTTGCAATATGCTGTTTCACTACTATTTAATATTTCTTAGGTGTGGGTATGAAGCTCTAATTTTTTTCTACCCCCACCACCATTCCCCTCTAGTATTGGTCTAGGTTTCACCTTGTTTACCATATAATCTTTCCTGTGAACATTGTTGTTTATATGTTTAACTATGATTCCACCTTGACCAGATTCAGCCCCAGGTGGCAGGAAGTGCACCGACACGAATTCCTCTGCCTCTTGATCTTGACGAAGATGGGCCCATTTATGTCAATGCTAAACAATATCATGGGATTCTTAGGAGGAGGCAATACCGTGCGAAGCTTGAGGCACAAAACAAACTTGTCAAAGCTCGAAAGGTATACAGAATTCATTTGGGCATTTGTTTGTACTCCCTGTGCTACATTTGGTGCCACGGAGTATATATTCTGGAAAATATTGACCAACTTATTGCAATGTTTGTGACCAAAGGACATCGGTACAGCATTGAGAAAAGCATCCGTTATGTATCAATTTTGAATTACTAATAGGCGTACTGCATCAATAATTCTGCTGTGCTTTTTCATGGTTGATAGTAACAGCTTAAATCCACTCATCTGCCTTGGTTTGAATCAAATGCAGCCATACCTTCATGAATCTCGGCATCTTCATGCACTGAATAGGGTTAGGGGATCTGGAGGACGATTTCTTCCCACCAAGAAGCTCCAACAGTGTGATCCAACGTTCAACACAAGTTCCCATTGCATCTCTGATACCAGCTGCTCAGACCAAAAGAATAGTAGATCAGAATTTGAGAGCCGTTGCTCACACACAGCAGAATACGTTGGTTCAAGTACAAGCTGCTCTGACATCACAAGTGTCTCCAACAGTGATGGCAATTTCCAGCAGCCAGAACACAGATTCTCAGACATCTCTCCTCATGTGGGCAGCCACATGCGAAATAGTGGTAGTATGTGCAATGGAATACAACACTGCGCTTCGATTGTCCGGTGAGAAGGGGCAGCGAAGACGGCAACTCATCCTTGGCTTTATCAAATTATCTTTCATGCATGTTGTGAAAAGTGTCTGAGAGAGACTGTAAACTGTCCTAAGATCTCTTGTACGGTTCTGCCTCTTGCTTTTACATTCTAGGAATGACAGCTTTGTTGAAAAGAGTTTGGCTTGGAATTTTATTTCGATGATCCTTGACTTGGTTTTTACCTTTAATGATTGTTTTTATGTTAACAATGCAAAATCTTTGCATAATTTCAGATCATTGGTAAGCAAATGAGTGAATTCCATCCTTTTCCAGATGAGACCTAACATGATTGTGTGACCTGTGAAGCACTAGGGTTCGTGCTGTAGTTGACCCATCACCCATCGCCCATTGCCCATTTCAGCTTTCCCCTAGCAAACAAACAATGTCCTACCTTGCATTTTGGACCCTAGGGCAGGGACAGCACGTTCTTGTTTGAGAGTTCCAACCCAATTCCTGTTTCATGGATGTAAGAATTGAAGTTAGCAAAAAGGAAAAACTAAAAAAATGTATTAGGGAATCTTACCTTGCAATTGCATGGCAATGGAAAACTTACCTAATAAAGAAGAATTAAGAACAGGGTGCTTACAAAATAAAGAAAGATTAAGAACATGGTTTTTCTATGAGATTATTCTCTACCCAAAAGTTGGGTAGAGGCTTGTGTAATTATTCCAAAGAGATCTAATTGGGCGCTGACAAGGATAATTTATACCCTAAACATACACTAAAATGTATGATACTTCTTTAGTTACAAAAAAAAAAAAAAAAGAAGACATAAATTTTAGTATGATATTCCATCAACTTATACAAATATTGGCATAATTTACTAAACTATTGTTGTTGTCTGCTTAGCTCATGATTGATTCTTTTATTTTATTTATGGAATAAAGATTTGAGTGTGTCTCAACTATGCAATATGCCTGGGTGCTGAAGGATGAAAATATGTTGAACATCATACAGTGTATTATTTAGTAGTAAAGAAGAAAATTGGACCAACTGTGAAAATGCATCGTAAGGTCAAGTCAATGCTTTCTTCCTTTGCAGCCTTTTTTTGTTTATTATAGAATACTCAAATATTGAATCATTCAATTGAGATTTATTACAGTCTTACCTTATTATAAGTATATATATATATAATAAAATCTTTATAAATTAATAATCTTGATTAAATAATATTTTGATCGATCTCGATTTGAGATCAATGCAGTAAATTATATAACTTGTTAAATTTATAAGATAATATATTTAAAAAAAAACACATAAATCCCATTTGATATATAAATTAATAACCTCTTTATACATCAAAATTAAATACATACGTGACTCAATTAGGAGGACTTGACTCAAATGTTATTTGTTTTTTTTAAAATTGATGTCTCCTTAAATCTCATCTCTGACTTTTCTTGGTATTGAACAAGCCACTCATAGAAAACTTTTTCTAGCTCTGGAAATTTTGCAGCTTTGTATCATTTAGCATCACATTTTTTAATGTTGGCTGATATATATTCTAATGACCTCTTAATTGTATTTGATATTGTCATCTAGATTACTTGCAAGTTAAACTTTTCTTACACTAACTATTATAATTGCTTTTGAGTGTAATTTGGATTTTTTATATTATATTTACATAATGCTTTACGCATTTCACTTGTCATTATTGATTTCTTTACATATTTGATATGAGAAGCCATTATATTTAGTTTTATCATTTTTGACACTATATGTTCCATTATATTTAGTTTTATCATTTGTAATATTGTATGTTCTTTTTATAGATGTGTTTATTTGACTTAATGTTTATGAAGTATATTAATTAGGTGAACATCGAATACAATTTTAGTTTGTTGCAAAAAGGAATAGATTCATGATTTTTATTTAATAAAATTAATTACATTCATGAATTTGTTTTGATTAAATAAATACATATAATAATAATAATAATAATATATTATAATTCGGTGACTAGGTGATATTCGTATAACTATAATATACAATACATCTATTAAGTTCAATGTTTTAAAAAAATAAAAATATTTTTATAAATTAATATAAAAATTAATAAATGATTAATTTATCAATTAAATAATATCTTAATTAATTAATAAATTTTCATGATTTTAAGGATATTAATTTATAGAGATTATGATTATATAAAATTATTCATTTCTCCTTTGAAAAACATAACGTAAAATAAAAGAATCAAACCAGAGGCCAATTAAATTTCATAAATGGAAAAATTAATTGGACAGGTTAAAAGGGAAGACATAAATAAAAATCATCTCCCTTAAAATTAAAGGAGCCCAACTAATTTTATAAATGAAAAAGTTAAATGAAAATGTATAAAAGTCTCCATGGTAACTAACCTAAACCCGAGTGGCCAATGTCCCTGCTGAGGGGACCCAATCACCCCTCCAAAGCAAACAAAATTATCTGGAAATTCAATAAATGAAAGAAAATTAAACCAACCAACCAGGAAACTCCACATAAAAAACAGTATCCCGAGAAGCAGAAACCCAAAAACAAAGAAAGGGCTTAAGCAAAGAAAAAAAAAAAAGCTACGAGTACGACAACGAGAAAAGAGGAAGAAGAAGAAGAAGAAGAAAATGGTGTCGTACATGAGCTTGTTGTTGTACGGAGTGGGAGGGATAGTGGTGGCGGGGATGGCGTTGCTGGTGGCGTTTCAGGAGAAGCTCGTTTACGTTCCGGTTTTACCGGGTCTAACCAAGTCTTACCCGATAACACCGGCCCGGCTCCGACTCATCTACGAGGACGTTTGGCTCCGATCCTCCGATGGAGTCCGACTGCATGCTTGGTTCATCAAGCTCTTGCCTGACTGTCGAGGTCATTGTCACTCCTGATCCGCCTTTTTTTAGCGTTTTATTTAGTTTTTGTTATACTTTTGAATGAATTATAGGAATTGCGCTTGTGCTTTTTTTTTTGGGAGGGAATTAGGGTTTGGTTTTCGGTTTGAATTTTTTGAGCTAGTGATTTTTTTGCTGGGTTAAGAATGTTTTTGGTTGAATGCTATTTTTAGGTTGATTTCGGTTTTGGAAGAATTTTGTTGCATTTTTAATTTTGTTTTTGGAATGTTATCTTCAATTGACAATTAGAATGTATAATTTGTCTTTATCTATCTTTTTTGCTTTGTTTGAACTTTGAATGTAAGATTATGGAAACAAATGTAAATGCTAAGGGTGTATTTGAACTAACTGAGAGCTGAACTAATTGTTGAGATTGAATGTATGGTGGTGGTTACTGTGATCTAAAAGTAGCTGCAAAATTATGGGAAAGATGTGATTTATTTGATAGATATCAGTTAGTGGGTTTTGTTTATGATTGATAACATGCTTTTTGTTCAATTTGATAAGATTGATATATGCATGCATAACTGTTGTGTTTCTCTTAAAATGTTCATCGTGTCTGTTTTAATTTGTTTTGGGTTAGGAACTTGGCTGGTTATTGTAAGGCATTGAAAGTGTTGGAGAAAGACAAGTAAATAGTTGGCTGGAAAATGGAAAATGAAAACAGCAGCATACACTAGGCATTCATGTGAACGCTTGGCATATGCATAAGCTAAGATGTGGGCTTGTAATATTGTCACACATGTACATTGGTATTTTGTGATTAAGATTGTAATACTCTTTCTCCGCTTAAAAAGTAGTGCCACTGGTTTTGCAGGTCCAACCATCCTGTTTTTCCAAGAGAATGCTGGAAGTATCCTTTCATCATCATTAGTATTTTTGTATTATAATTCTTACTCTTTCACAGTTTAGTGAATTCAGTTGACAAAACATTTTCTTTTTGTGAAATCCATGGACCTTGGGCAGCCTTGACCACTGATCTGCAGATATTGCTCATCGTCTGGAAATGGTTCGCATAATGTTACAGAGGTTACACTGCAATGTCTTCATGCTTTCATATCGAGGGTGTGTGTCCTCAATGTCTAATGTGATGCTTCTCTGTTTAAACTTTCCTATGTTATGGCCATCATAATCTTTATTACACTTAGCATACCGCTAAACTAATTTATGAACTTAACATGTGATTGATAAAAACAGTTATGGAGCAAGTGATGGTTATCCTTCTCAGCATGGAATTATAAATGATGCTCAGGTTGCTATTTTGTCAGTTGTTGTATTCTAGATTTAAAAAGCTACTTCCTTAACAAAATAGTGTCTTAACCATTACTTTCTTTTCCTGTTTTTTTCCCATTTAGGCTGCATTGGATCATCTCTCTCAGCGGACTGATATTGACACAGATAGAATAATAGTCTTTGGAAGATCACTTGGGGGTGCTGTTGGAGCTGTACTCACTAAAAACAATCCTGATAAGGTATCCCTTTTTAGTGATTATTTTGATTACATTTCTTTCTCTTGAGACTAGAGAGATTTAGAATCAGAAACCAGTATATGACAGTCATGTGGCTCAAACTCATACTGGATACCAGAGCAGCATACCGGTTGAACATGTTATACTCGTTGGATTGTTGCCTGGCTAAACTCTGGTGATGTCTGCTTTAACATGACATGACATGACATGATTACATCAATAGCATGCCAAGATTTTAACTATATTTAGCACATCATACTTGTAAAATGTGAGGTTTGATTGGGGTTGTTGGATTAATTGTGTCTTGCGCCAAAGATTTGTCTCTACCTTCATGAGGCAGAGAAATATGATCTAGTCTAAAGCTGAAAGGATAATGGGAAAACTGGAAATGTGCTAATGAAATAAATTCTGGTAATATTAACAACCCACATAGCTGGGATTTGAGAATTAGTATAGTGTTGACAACCTAATGTAGCTTGACCAGAGCACATAAATTTTCTCAATGGAGCATACATGTTGAACAGGATTTTTCATATTTTTGGGCAATGTAGATGTGGTTACAGAGGTGTTTAGTCCACTTCTAGGTGTCATCATTGTTCAATTTAGTTGGCTTTTAATTTGCATTTATTTGGGCAGTTATCATCCCAAGTTGGTTACTATTACTCTATATTGAATGAGTTTCTTCCATTGTTGCTTTGATCAGGTTGCTCTATTTTGTTCTATTTATTCTCTTATAGTTGCTATGATCTTCTGACGGATGATAGAGGGATTTTTACAATCATTATATATGTTTCTGGCAAGACATACCTACAGTAGTTTCGATATTTTTGCACTAAATAATCCTTTTATCCTTTTGAGGTCATATTCGGCATATCATTTCTTGGCTTGCCTTTAAAATTGCAGGTTGCTGCACTGATACTGGAAAACACTTTCACATCCATTTTGGACATGGCTGGAGTATTATTGCCTTTCCTGAAGTGGTTTATTGGAGGCCCTGGTACAAAAGGTCCTAAAATTCTTAATTTTCTTGTCCGCTCTCCATGGAGCACCATTGATATCATTGGCCAGGTAGTTACATGTAACTTTAACTTAACTTCCTGACTCTTTTAGACTCCATTGTCGACATGTAGATCAATGAATGAAACATCCCTTAATAGCTGTTAGCTGTCAATGTCTCATGGTCCTGGGTATGTAAAGTAGTTTTTGATATGAGCATGCACCTTCAATAAGAATTTTTTATGTGAATTGTGAAGGGAAATGAGTTTCTTAGTTTGGTAAGCAACTGTTTAGACATTTATAGATCTGATTACAATCAATTCTTGGGCCCTAAGCTTTTTCAGGTAAGTGGGTTTTTGACATGGAATTGGGATAAAGTTGTTTGTTACCCAATTTTTGCACTTTGGGTTGGGCCTCTTTTTCCATTGCCAATTGATTTTAGATTGGATGCTTAAGAGAAAATTACTGCAGATACAATGTGAACCTATTTCCATTTTAATATTTACCAAATTGAAATCTACACATGTTCCATTCTGGCAAAATAACATTTATTAATTTCTACATTTGGTTTTGCAATTTCTTAACTAGGAATACATGGTGATGATGCTTTTTCTGCCTTTTTTCCTTTGTCATTGCTTATATATGTGTTTGTGTGTGCACTCTAAGCCTCTGTCACTTCACTAGTTCATACATCCTTTGTAATTTTGAACTTAACATCTGCAGGTCAAGCAGCCTATCCTTTTTCTTTCTGGTTTGCAAGACGAGATGGTTCCCTCATCCCACATGCAAATGCTGTATGCTAAAGCAGCAGCTCATAACAGGCAATGCCTCTTTGTAGAATTCCCTGCTGGCATGCACATGGACACTTGGTTAGCTGGTGGTGACCACTACTGGAGAACAATTCAGCAGTTCTTTGAACAACATGTGCCAGAGAAAAAGCAAAATGAATCACCAAATGGCTATGGTAATTTACCTTTCCCCGATGAAATTGTTACCAGATGATATTTGATAGGATTAGTTTTTGGCCTCTGGATTTTTGTCTATCTCATGTTATAAATTTGCCTGCTTAGGTTGAAATTAATGGTTGGCATTTAATTTTTTTTCCCAAATCCCTGCTTTTTCCCCAACCCTAGAAGCACCTTGTATGCAACCTGGTATCTGCATCTTGTTGATAGTCTATTGTTGGAAGCTTCTAATGTCATGACAGCAGGGCTACATTGTTTAATATTATATTTGACTGGAGTATTAAACTGGAATATTTTTGCACCAAACCTTTAAATGCCTTTATTTTTGGTGCATGTGGTGGGCGAAGCCCAACTAAGAAACAAACCAACCTAGGCTGGATAATCCTGCCAAATCTTCGTCAAGCCTATTCCAAAGTCCATCTGGTGGTCAGTCATGAAAGTTGTTTCGAAAAGGTAATAAGTATCGCCATTATGGTGCTAGGGAATAACACACCCACGAAACTGGGCTTCGTGCTTTCTGTTCTCTCCCAGTTTTCCTGTCTTCTTGCTTGCATAGTAGTCGCAACTGCCAATAATATGCAATTACTCTCACCACTTTCCACTTTGTTGCACCCTACTCCTGGGCCTTTTTCTTTTTTTTCCCTCTTATTGATGGATGCCTGATGCTGTTTTCAGATTTCGAGAGGAGGTGACTGGCTGGCATGTAGCTTTTGAGAATTAATTGTTTGGCTCACACCCTGGATCTCAAACTTTGTGCCTTTTCTTTTGAAGCTGCAGCTGTTAGAAGCTCTCTATAACCTGCAGCCTGCTTCCCTTGATCATTCTCTCCAAGAGTTTTTTGCCAGCATACAAACATAAGCTGATCAAAAGGATAGAGAAAAGGAAGCTGGATGCCACTTTAGTATACCGTATGACTTTGACAAACACACAAAATACCATTTTAATTCTGACTGGTTCTCATTGTATGAAATAAGAAGTCTCTTGAAAAAAAGAAATGCAGATGTATGGTTGGTGCTGATTTCCTGAACTATTTGTATCTCTATTTTCCCATGGGACAGTAGACGTTCCAGCATTTGTTTGACAAGTTACGTTTTTTTTTTTTTTTGAACTCTTCTATTGTCTTAATGGTAGTTTTGGACGGTTGGTAAGTCTTTATATGGAATGTGGTCGAAACTAGAAACCTCTTCTTCTACTTTTATAAGATGTACAAAATTTAGTCGTATGAATTGAGATGAAGATTCAATTCATTTAGAAGAAACTACAAGAATTAGGCCTAGATATTGGAATTGAGATATAACTGAAGCAGCAAACACCTGTCATTGTTTTGTCACCCTAAACCCCAATTTGTCAACCGGACCTCCGATCATGACCTTTGATGAAGATCGCACTCAAAAAGGATGTTTACTGTAAGGTTAAAGTTCAAACACGGTCCACCCCGACGGGACCTTTTGACAGCGAAAGAAAGCTTTCCTCGACGTGGGCCACTTAAATTAACGTCTGTGGGTAGTGGTAGGGGCATCATTCTCCTCCGATCAATAAAATGGACGCAGCAAGAGGCTAAACCGGAGCTGAGGGTGTTCAGGCTTAAAAACTCTGTTCTGTCCCTTTGCCCCGTGCTGGTTCGATTCAGGCTTAACATTGAATCTTTCCAGTGGCATGGAGCGCTGATTTTACCTCTAGGCTGCAGAGGAAGGGATCAAGATTCAAGACAAATTGTGGGACACGTGTACGGCGACGGACCATCATCGTTCTGCCGTGTGATTGTGATTAGTTGCAATTTGCAAATCCCCTTTCTCGTCACATCTGAATGTAAATCTTATCGAATTATCTCATATTTTTCTCGATAAACCCAAGAAATGAAAACGGTGGACATTGGAACTGGACAATCTTTGTATCTACATTCCAGGAGAAAACAACCACCCGCGGCTCACCCCATCTCGGAACCCTAACCTTACCCAAAATTCCAGCTCCGAAATCGGTTTCAAATCCGCATTATACCCCCCGCAGCAACAGTAACTCCCGCTACGTGGCTAGCTTGCAACCATATAGTTTACGCCGCGTGGCTTATACGGTCCCTATCATCCATGTCAGACCTAGGCATCACCCCTAATCCCAATCTCAAAGAGGAAAAAACATTAGGAAAAATCTCCATTTTGGGGAATAACAATTATTATTAATTTAAACAAATACACTGATAGTAGTATTCTTTTTCTGTGTCTCTTCTTCTGGTGCTGAAATGTTTCTTGTTGGATATACCAAGTCGAGCACACTATAGATTTCCGATTTTATCCTTCTTCTTTTTCTCTCTGTTTCTTGGTTCTTCTTTCCTTTTGCCTCCCCATATCTGCCTTCTCTTTTCTCAGTGGAGTGAAGTGTTCGGAAATGGACGGAGGAACTCAGTACAACCTGAGAACAGTAGAGGAGGTCTTTAGGGATTTCAAAGGCCGTCGGGCCGGCATGATCAAAGCCTTAACCACTGGTCTCTCTTGTCTCTTCTCTCTTCTTTTTTTCCCCTCAAATTTATTCATAGTACGAACCGAGTAGTGCCTTTGAGTTTCTTAGGGTTACTTTTTACATGGTTTTGCTCCGCATTCTAATTTTCAATTTTGGCTTCTTTGTTTTTCTTTTGTTGTCGCAGATGTTGGAGAATTTTATGAGCAGTGCGATCCTGGTTAGGGCTTCTGTCTCTCTCTCTCTCTCTCGCAATTTTGCTTGTATTCTGAGATATATCGCACATTCAAAACTTGAGTTGTTACGTTATGATTCTTGGACGTAGTAATTCAGAAGTTGCTCAAATTGACTTCTTTCCTTTCCCATATGATTACAGTATTCTAGAATTTGAAGTTATCTGTTGCTTGCCTTTTGACAAAGCAATGCTGTATCTTTAGTTCATTTAGAGAGGTACTTTGGGTTGTCGGCAATGAAATAAGTAGATGACTTGTTAAAAATGTGAGATGCAAGTTGACTGAGCTTGTCTCTGGATAATTATTTGTATGTTTTAAGTTTAAATGCGTATTTTGAACTTGTTGCCAAACTCTTGAGGTGTTCGAATAAATTTGTGTTTAACCTTGTTGCTTCTTTTGCATTTTCCTCAATTTTTTTCAGTTTTGATTGAAACAAGGATTTGTACTATAACCTTCTTAATCTCCAAAGCATGTTTAGAATGATATTCCATTTGTTTGGTTATCTGGAGTCTTGTCTTTAAGGTGCCTTGATAGTTATACGTAGCGAAAATATCCTTATTTGTTTCTGTAGGTACTACAACCTATACTAACTATGTAATATATGCAAATTATTTATAAGTTGTTGCCTATTCTTGAAGGCTTGTTTCTTGTTCAGGTATTATGTCGTAAGTAATTTGCCAAACCTATTATGTCTACTTGAATTTTAATTGATCAACATTTATTTTAGAGAAGGAGAATCTTTGCTTGTATGGATTCCCTGATGAACATTGGGAAGTTAATTTGCCTGCTGAGGAAGTGCCTCCAGAGCTCCCAGAGCCTGCATTAGGTATTAACTTTGCTAGAGATGGGATGCAAGAAAAGGACTGGTTGTCACTTGTTGCTGTTCACAGTGATGCATGGTTATTAGCGGTGGCTTTCTATTTTGGTGCTAGGTTTGGTTTTGATAAGGCTGACAGGTATAATTTTTTTCCCTTACCTGCTGCATTATGTTGCATTTTTCTTTCCCTTTTGAATACAGATGGGAGGCAATATTGATGTATGGTGGACTGCATACATAATAGACTTTGCTCTAACTGTAAGCATTGGTGGTAGAAAAAGTAATAATATTAGGAAATGGGTACATGAAAAAAATTTCATGTAGCCATTATGTCTTTCTCAGGCTTCTTCATGTGAAACATGTCATGTGGAACAAGTATTTAAACCTTTTACTGGCTATAAGTGCATGTAAGCATGTTGTTCACATCTTTGACCCTGGGTGCTGCAGGTTTAGTCAAGGACATCTGAGTTAATGCTGGACATGTAGCTTGGGGACAGATATTTAAAAATTGAGTGGAATATTTCTACATAAAATATTATTAATATAAACAAATTAGAAGAAAAAGATTGAATGGAATATTTCATTATAAGGAATAATTTCTTCATTTTTGTAGTGTATATCAGTTTGCTGGATATTCTTGTGCTTGTAATGGTGGTTGATTGAAGGACTTATTTGCAAACATATGCAAACTTTGATGCAGGAAACGTCTCTTCACTATGATAAATGATCTCCCAACAATATTTGAAATTGTCACCGGAAGTGCCAAGAAACAGGCAAAGGAGAAGTCATCAGTTTCAAATCACAGCAGCAACAAATCCAAGTCAAGCTCAAAACCGGTAAGAGGGGCATTAATGCTTAAAATTTTCCTGGTAGCTGGAGTAAAGTATGGATATTGGTTAATAGTAATGTCAAAGTCCAGAAGTGATGTGGGTATGCTATAAAGTCTGAATTTAGGTTATTGGGATATCTAGAACTTATTTGTTCTATCCCTTGATTTATAATTTGCTGAACCTTCCTTTTTCTCTTTCCTTTTTTGCGCCAAACTCAGCTGAACATTCTAATAAACCAAATTATGTAATTTTAAAGGTAATTATGGCCTGTAATCTTCTGTCAATTGTCCATTGGTAATGTCGGTACTTATTCAGCATGTCAAGGCTGTTTTGGGGTGCACATCTTTTTGTTCTGTACCATGCTTTTTTGGGGATCTATCTACATGAGGTGTCATCATCATTCTTTGTTGCATCAATTTAGAATTCCTGAACCTGGATTCTCATGACCGTCTATGATTTTTTTATATTAGCCTTGTTTCAGATTTCCTTTTTGTGGTGGTAGTACTGTTTTGATCAAGAAAAGTAACTTACTGATTCAATTGGGTATATGGGTCAAGAGCTAAGCCAAGGGTAGCACTATCAATTTAGTATCAATTGCATGTGTGATTCTTTTAATTGTTTCAGTGTTGTTTATATTTGTTTCCATTTATGTGCAATGATGTACATGTTTATTTCCTCTGTTTTAATTTGGCAATGAATATAAATTCAGAGAGGCTCTGAATCTGCTAAATATTCAAAGAGCCTGCAGGCCAAGGATGAGGAAGAGGGATTGGATGAGGAAGATGAAGAGGAGCATGGGGAAACCTTGTGTGGTGCATGTGGAGAGAACTATGCTTCAGATGAGTTCTGGATTTGTTGTGACATATGTGAAAAGTGGTTTCATGGCAAATGTGTAAAGATCACCCCTGCCAGGGCTGAGCACATCAAGCAGTACAAGTGCCCCTCTTGCAGCAACAAGAGAGCACGACCTTGACATTAAGGAGATGCTGAGTTTTTCCCTCATGTAATTCTCCCATGCTCTTGGCAGCCAACTGTTTAGGTGGTCAGATTTTCTGTGCTGGGCCAAGTTGGCCTGCTTATGTATCAAGTACTTTTCTAGGGGACTTTCAGGTGGATATATTAGGATTGATAGAGTTTTCAGGTGCTGAACTTTTATTCTATTTGATTCCAGAATTGGGATATACAATATTTCCGGTGTAGGAAATCTTTTTTCCCTGTTCTGTTGGCTACATACTGCATAGAATGTGTTGTTTCTTTTTGCTATATTTGCGGAGGGTCTGGTTGCAGACGTTTGATTGAAGTCCAACTGTAGTTACATTCCTCTTTCCACTCTTCTTTTGGAGCTTTGGCAAATTTTGAACCTGAAATCTTACCCCACCATCATTGAGATTGGAAGAGAACTGAATCATGACACAATTGGGTGAACTAAACTAAGTCCTGCCTATCAATATTCCTGGAGGCTCAGTCACCAGTAACTTTTCGGTAGTGTTGGTTAATGGTTGGTATTACTATGAAGTATGAACTGAAGTGCTTCATCTGTGGTTAGTATTTGGCAGCCATGTCCCGAATGGGGATGGGAGGTTTGTTGGTGTGTCTCATGAATATGATATCATACATTATATGACGGCGGAAGTTAAAGCTGTCGTTGACATGTGAGTTGGGTTTACCACAAAGTCAATCGTCAATGTCATAGATTATTGATGAAGTTTTCTTTCATGTCTCCCCAACATTAAATCGCACAGAAAATTATTGGAAAGACTGAAAGAATGCCTTATCTCAGAGAAAAATAAAAGGGGAAAGATAGAAAGGACAGTAGAGGTGGATGTTTTCTATTTTTTTTTCCCATTAATGAGAAAATAATTCTTGTCCTTTTTGACCTTTCCACTCCCGTTTATCACCTTTTCGATCCCACTACAAACTAGTACCCGAAATTGCTTTGTGACCATACATGTGGCTCACTTAATTTCATGTAGGACTTGACTGTGGACTCAGCCCTTTCTCTCCCACTTAGAAATTAATCTTACTTCACTCACTGTTATAAACAGTAATGATTCGGATTCGAATTCATTGATTAATAGATAATTTTTTTATTTAAAAAATAAAATTTGAATTCTCCTCATCCAAATTCAAGATAATAATAATAATAATAATCATGGCCTGCTACTCCCTTTCTCAAACTCACCAGTTCTCATTCTTAAATTCTTCACATGCCTCTCTCCCTTGCTTTTCCATTAGAAATTCAATTCCTTGTTTCCTTGCAATGGCGACTCCTGCATTTGCCCATCCAACTGAGCACTTCCTTGTTTCAAAAATTATTGTTGCGCCGCAACTCAATCACACAGGAAGAAGGCTGTTGATGATGATGGAAATTAGGAATAACCTAGTCCTATGAACCCTACATGTGTATGTACACATGTACATATCCTGTATAATATAATTGTACATACTTATCTAATTTTGAAAAAAACAAAACATGTTTCATATTTTTAATTTCTCATGATATCAAAGTTGAAATCATTGCTCGACTTCTTGTTCTCCTTAATCGCTTCAAAATTTCTTTATTTTTTTTAACTCGTTGTTTCCTTATTTTTCAAAGTAAACCATTAATTTTTTGTTTGTTTTAATCTTTTTTTCATTCAATTCTCATGGCATCAAGCAGTACCCTTCCTCTTTATTTCTATCTTTATCGAACATCAGTCCAATCTTATCTTCATTAAATTGAATTTTAAAAATCACTTCTTCTGAGATGATCAAGTCACTCCTTTTGACCCTCTTGTTACAGTTGAAAATACTAATACAACATCATTTACTAATCCATTCCATAATACTGTGAGTGGATAAAGAAGTAACCCTATAGAGACAAGGCACCCTCCATATTCCCAAGTTTCAATAGAAACTCATAAATTGACGATACTCAATATCCTGGCACTCAAGGATCCCAAAGGCAAAGAAAATAGTTTTCCATAATCTTATCTTAGCGAATTTTCTGATTTATTTACTGCATCTTATATCTGAGTATTTGAGACTTGAGATTAGTTCCCAACTTCCTGATGCCAATGTGGGCAACGTCCGTGGCTCCTTTGCCAGACTATAATTTAGCAGCCCAATCAGATGAGCTCAGCCTTTCCTTGTTTGTCCAAGCTTACTAATAAGATGGGCTAGCTTCAGCGGGTAAAGATCATCTGAAATTTGAAATGGAAATGGAATGCATCAGCTTTCCAATTTAATATGGACACCAATGGCATTCCATATCCGAATAGGTATTCCCATTTAGGAAGGAGTAGGCAAGAGCCTCGTATTCCTACCTCTATATTCCAATTCCTAAAACTGAAGAATTATTAATTAATAATGAACTATCACAATTCTTTGACTTCCTTTTTAATTAGTTTAAGTGTGAACCTTGAAATGAGAAGAAAAAAAAAAAGTTTAAAACCTGGAAAAATTCCAAAACCTCAATAGAGTAATAGGCTTTGGTATTGTATAATGCACTGTGTTTTTCAAACCAACGTCAACGCCTCACAGAACAGAAGCTTCCGAGGGTCCCACCACAAAAATTCCAAAACACAAACGTTTGACCCAAGCATCCTCCATGAAAGCCACTACCCACCTCTTGTTCTGTTCCCACTCTTCTTCCTGGCGGCTTTCTTCCACAAATGACTTTTATAAACAAAAAAGAAAAAGAAATTTCTGAAAGGAGACAAACGCAGAAGCTAGAGCAGAAAGAGGAAAATTAAAGATGGAAAAAAGGTTATCAGATGCAGCTATGGAAGGAGACATCCAGTCCCTCCAAGATTTACTTCAAGAAGATCCTCTCATTCTTCACCGTTCTATGGTTTCTTGTGTCTCCGAGACCCCTCTCCATGTTTCCTCCATGCTAGGACATGTCAATTTTGTCCAAGAGCTTCTCAATCTAAACCCGGAGTTGGCTTCCGAGTTGGATTCCCATGGCTGCTCTGCCCTTCACCTGGCTGCAGCAAAAGGGCACCTCGAGATAGTCAAAGAGTTGGTCAGAGTGGATCCAGGAATGTGCATGGTGAGGAATCAAGATGGTAAGACGCCACTCCACCTGGCAGCTATCAAGGGGAGGGTTAAGGTGCTGAGGGAATTAGTCCGAGCTAGGCCTGAGTCAGCACAGGTGGTGACTGAACGTGATGAAACTGCGTTGCATTTGTGTGTGGGAAGTAATAGGTTGTTGGGGTTGAAGAGTTTGGTTGAAGAGATTGGAAAAGATGATGATGTATTGGTGAATCAAAAGGATTGTGATGGAAACACTGTGTTGCATATTGCTGTGGCCAAGAAGCAGATTGAGGTATGCTTCTACAATGTTTGTTCATCTCTTGGTTTGTATATTTGAACCTTTTGTGTAGATTTTAATCTGATTAATTTTTTGGCATTTACTATCAACTCCTTAGTTCTGGTTGGAGGGGTTATATTTATTTGGTAATGGAAATTACGAATATGAAGACAGACTAAGGTACAATTATGTTTGTCACAAACATTTTCAAGTACAATTGAGTTCATAGCATAATTGGTTGGTTGTTCTCTGATTCAAACTAGATTAAGTACTCTTGCAGTGTCAAAAGAATTCATATCATTAGGTGTAGAATTTAATGCAGATGTATTTTAGAGGTGCTGGCTTTGGGAGATCTAATTCTATAATGTGCTTATGAATATCCAAAAGGTTAGTTCAATTGCATTTCATTTCATAATATTGCTATTTAATAAATTTTGCAGATCATAAAGTTTTTGCTTACTGTTCCTGGGCTGGATATAAATGCAATAAATAAGCATGGCTTCACAGTGTTAGATACTTTGACACAGAGCCCCAGAGATTTGAGAGACATGGAGATTGAATGCATTCTTAGAGATGCTGGAGTTTTAAGTGCAAAGGATCTACAAATAATTACACCTGAGTGGGTTCTAACTCCAACAAAAGTTCCCCAGATAACAAGGTCTCTGGTCTCACATGTATCAGCAGAAGAAAGCAATTCAAGGAAGCCAATAAAAACGCATAAGCACACTGATTGGCTTGGTAGGAAGCGAAGTGCATTGATGGTGGTCGCATCATTGATTGCGACTGTGGCATTCCAAGCTGCAATAACCCCACCAGGAGGTGTTTGGCAAGCAGATGAAACTGTAGATGGGAACGGAAACCCTCTGGAGCATCCTCGCAAAGCCGGAACTGCTGTTATGGCATACAGCCAAGATATTGAGTATGGTCAATTTATGATTTTCAACACACTTGCTTTCCTTGCGTCTCTAAGCATAATACTCTTGCTTGTTAGTGGGCTACCGATAAAGAAACGAAGATGGATGTGGATTCAAATGATTATCATGTGGGTTGCCATCACAGCCCAAGTGATAACGTACTTCATCTCTTTAAGACATATGTCACCCGAGAGCACAGCAGGTATGCTGCGTGATGTAACAGAGATATCAGTCTTAGCATGGTTGTGTCTTATGGGAGTTGTTTTCATTGGGAATGTCGTTCGTATGAACTTATGGGTTCTTAGAAAGTATGGATTTATTAAGGAAAAGGAGCAGAAACCTTCAGCTCAAGTTGACAATGACCAGGAAGATGTGTGAGATGAAAGTAATGAAAATTTTGCAAGTTTCATACTGGTAGCCTACACTAAAGTTATTGTTCCAAGCTTGTTGTAACTAGTTTCAGATTGGTGTGATAGATTTGTAAATGTTAAAGTTGGATCATTTTTTTTCAGCAAGCTTTGCTGAGAACAAGTTTTGTCCTGCATATACCACTGTGGTAATTTCTTACTTTCACAATACTATATTTCTCCTGTAAAGCATACCAAATTGGAATGACGTGGATATTAAACTGTATATTTTCTACTCCTTGCTTCAGCATTTATCTTTATTTTCAATATTTTCTCTTCAATCCTGGGATACCCTTGTGGAGTTACAATGTAAATAGCATCAACCAAAACAACTAAGAACCCTTCTGCTTGATTGCTTGTTATATATCATTCTTAGGGCTTGGCATATATCCCCTGCATGCAAATAATTTTTATATCAATTAACATATAGAGAGTTATCAGCAGAAAGGACATTGCAGCATTGTTAAACTGTTGGAATTTATGCAAAATCACAGGTAAAAAGCGAAGAAACAAAAAAAAAAACCAAAAAATTGCATCGTTATGGTACTAGGCTAAATGAGCTGAGAAACTGTGAAAATGATACGGGTGCACTGTCTTAGATAGCATGAGGTAGTGCCCTTCATCCTTTTCATCTTTAAGCAAGGGCGTGGAGAAAGAGTGGGCCTCCATTAGAAATCGGAAGTGAGGTAGTTTTGGTGGATGTAACGGATGTAGCTAAGCATAAAGGAAAGTATCCATTGAAGGTCGTGAAAGAATTATGAGAGAAAATACTTTATTTGAAGCACCTCTGAGCGGGAGTGTTAAGTGTTAGCTCCTGGAAAATGGAAGAAGATAAGCTCACTCTAGCCCTAGTCTCAACCACAAACTTCATTAAATAATGAAACTCCTCTGGATAGGCTAAATAAGCTGAGCAACTGTGAAAATGATCTTTGATAGCATAAGGAATAGTGCGCTTCATACTTTTCATCTTTAAGTAAGTGCGTAGAGAAAGTGCGTGAGTGGGTAGAAGAAAGGAAAAGGGTCTCCATTTGTGATTGAAAGTGAGGGAGGTAGTTTTTGTGGATATAATGGATTATGAAGCTAGGCATTGGCAAAGCGCAAGGACTGAACATCATCCATGGATGGTCGTGAGAGAATTATTCTAAGAGAGAAAAGGCTCTATGAAACATCCCTAAGTGGGAGTGTTAGCTCCTTAAACCAATTAATGGAAGAAGATAAGCTCACTCTAGCCCGTGTCTTGTGGTGTCTCAACCACAAGATTCAATGAAGCTCCTTTACACATCGCTGCCATGCTAGGTCACCTCCATTTTGCCGAGGCAGTGTTGAATAGTAGACCAGAACTTGCCTCAGAGTTGGATTCGCAAGGCTTTTCACCTCTTCACCTGGCCTCTGCCAATGGCTACACTGAAATGGTTAAGTTGCTATTGTCAGTGAATCCTGATATGTGTCTTGCTCGAGAGGAAGATGGTCGAACCCCTCTTCATCTAGCTGTAATGAAAGGCCGGGTTGATGTCATACAAGAGTTGGTGCATGTGAATTCTGAAGCAGCTCAATATACACTGAACAAGGGAGAGACCCTTCTGAACTTGGCTGTGGAGCACAACCGTTTGAAAACTACAAAGCTCTTGGTGGAACTGGGGAGGGACAAGGATATAGTAAACATCAAAGACCGTGATGGAAATAGTGTCTTGCATGTAGCTGTATCTGTGAAGCGGATTGAGGTAATTCTTTTACTTTTGTTCTCAATTGTTGTCACTAATCTTTTGCTGAATATCCTGATCCTAAAAGAATTTATTTAAGAGACGGTTTTTCTTTTGAATTCTGTAGTGAAGCTAAGTTGGCAACCTTATCTCCCATATATCAGGAAATCGTCTTTGTGTCCTTGGTTTAGGTGGAATGCTGAATGCCACTTATTTCAGTCAGTAGAATAGACCCTAACTCACCGAATTCACATTGACCAAGCATATGATAATTTAGGTAATTCAAGTATGTATTAGGACTGGTTTTCTTCTTTAGCTTTTTTGTTTCCCATGCCTGAAATGATGAAATCATATAAATTGGATTTTGCTTAGACTTCCAAAACAAATGACTTAATGCCACACTTGATATTACTAAGTTTGGGCCTTTCCAGCTTTCCTTCCTAAAACACACCCAGAAGTGACTTACCTCTGATCAAGGAGAATCCTCGGATAAACCAACAGATCAACAGCATCTGTCCCCTTAATTTTCAAAAGGCCAGCATCTTAGTTGTACTAGATTCATAATGTCTGTCTAAATGTACTTATGACTTTTCGTTTATGTTGTGCAGACTGTGAAATATCTTCTCAATGAAACAGCAGTAGAAGTAAATGCTGTAAACCAAAATGGTTTTACAGCCTTAGATATAATAGCAAACATGCCAAGAGATCTAAAAGGCATGGAAATTCATGAATCCCTCCTAAATGCGATAGCATTGAGATCAAGGAGGATCCCTGCATCAGAAAGTGGCATAACCCAATTTATTGAAGCAAGTGAAAAACCCAAAGTGCCGGTAAATTCTGAAGCCATAGCAGCATCTGGTGCTGGCAATAACAAAAAGAAGCACTTGAAGAATGATGACCGGTTGAACAAGAAATATGACACTTTGATGGTAGCTGCTTCTGTTATTGCAGCTATGGCCTATCAAGAAGGGTTCAGCCCTCCTGGTGGTGTTTGGGACCATGACTCTGACTATTTCCACACTGTTCAGTCAGTGCTGGCTACTTATGATTCTAAGCTATACAGTATTTTTTGGATATTCAACACGGTTTCTTTCATTTCTTCCATAAGCACATTGTTTTTTCTTGTAAGTGGATTACCTCTGAAGCAGAGAATATATGTGTGGATTCTCATGGCTACCATGTGGGTGACTTTAACATCTATGGTAGTCACCTACATTGCTTCTATGTTAACTATCACGCCAGACAATGAGCAAACTGTACAAATGGTGATCGCGATTGCTATGCTAGCATGGTTGGACGTAATTGGCATTGTCTTCTTAGCTCATACAGCGCGCTTTATTTATCTGGATTGTCCAGAGGCTAAGAAAACACATAAAGAAGCGGCTTTCATCGTGCAGAAAAGAGAGGCAAGATCAGGATCAAGGCAATGTCTGAATACGTATATCATCAATATGAAATTCTTATCGGAGACCAAGCTGGCCATTTCCAACTACCACAGCTTCTTAGAGGATGCATTGTTGGAGCCAAATGTGGCATTGGTGTTGATATTTGTCTCAGACTTGTTCTGTTTAACTAGAATGGTTGTACATTTCAGTTTCCCCACTTTCATCCGTGATGATGTTATCAATTATCATTGGAAATTGGAATATTGAAACTAGGCTGCATCATCTGATAGAATTATTAATGTTAAATACCACTCCCATGGTTTTGGTGTTGAGTATTTGGTCATGATTTAAAGTATCACGTGTGCTAATGTTAACGCTTGGAATCTTCGATACTGAACAATTTTGAAAACATTCCTTGAAACATCCTAGGCAACTTCTGGATGATTAACTACATAATTTAGAAAATCCTAAGCAAGATTAACTACTCTAACAAGAACAATTTAGAAAATTCCTAAGCAACTTTGGCTTAAAGGTTGCCCATACAGCCAAAAAAAGAGGTCTGTACAACCAAAAACAACCATCCCCAATGACATCATCAGGCTACAACCACAACAACTGAGCCTCCCTGACATAACCCTGCACCAGTTTACAAAAACAGAGCCGCATCAGAAAGTCACAGCAATAACAACATTTCTGTATCCAACTACTTTAACAAATTTAGAAAAATCCTACGCAACTTAGAGACGATTGACTACGCTTTAACAAGAATAATTAGAAATACATATAAGATGAAGATGCAACAAAAGAATACATAGCAGTCATGGCTATGGAACAAATTCAATCTCTCATTTTTTTTTTACAATTATAAGCTTAAGCAGTTCAACCCTTCCAGCAATGGTGATCCAAGAAGTTGGTCATTAAGCTCATCCACCAAGATTCTATTCATTCTCCTTATCACAATAAGAGTGAAGATTCTATTCATTCTCCTTATCACAATAAGAGTGAAGATTTCACAACCCGCGTAGAAAGCACCATGCAAATTAGAATAACTTTGCCCACTACTGATACTCAGCCTGACATTCATCCTAGTAATAATTTCTCTATCCTGTTTCTCAATTAGCAATGGACACTGGAAGCAGGGTTCAATGTCACCCTTGCCTCCGATGCTCCAATCAGTATAGTCCGATCTATAATTCTACCAACTCTTCCACATATACTAGATTGCCATGCAATTCTGAGTATTGTATCTTTTCCCAACCTCTTAATACCTCGTGCACCTCGTCCGAGCCATGTTTTTACCACCAGCAATATCAAGGGGTTGGTTCAATAGAAAACCTTTCCAGAGAGCAACCCTGCTGTTCATTCGGAAGGTAGAGGTGATCAGGGAAAACTTCAACAGAGCAATACCGTTATAAGAGTGTGATTGGGCTGGAGAAGGTGGAGAAGGCCGCTGATCAGATGGAGATCCACTAGGGGGCGGCAAGACATTGTCATATTGCCTTGGAGGGGTGGAAAATGAGGTCAGGAAGAAGAGTTGTTGGGGATTCACCAGCAGCGGTCGACAGGAGTCAAAATTGGGAAGCTGGCTCCTAATTCATAGGGGTTTCTACAATGATGGCTATTGTTGACGACAGGACAAGGAGTGGAAGTGACGGTGGAAGCCTAACCTGGTTCTTGGTACAACCTATCTATCAGGCATCCAGGTGAGGCAAGGATTTGTGCTTTTGGAAGGTGGAAGGCTTGGCTGCGTGTTGAACTAGGCGCTGGTACAGTGTG
This sequence comes from Theobroma cacao, assembly GCF_000208745.1. Taxonomy (NCBI): domain Eukaryota; kingdom Viridiplantae; phylum Streptophyta; class Magnoliopsida; order Malvales; family Malvaceae; genus Theobroma; species Theobroma cacao. The sequence goes on from NC_030858.1 coordinate 4,254,963, forward strand.
TTTTGTTCTCACAGGCAGTTCTAACAGGTTGTGATGTATCATTATCTTAAGGTTGTTGGGACACCTGTTGATATAAGTGTCTTTGTTTGGTTGTTAATACGTACGAATTGGGTGCTTTAAGCATGGTACTGCAAGCGGTTTTTTTATGCTATATAGTTGGGTCCTGTTTCTGGTACAGCAGGCGGGTTTTGTATGCTGTATGGTTGGGTCATGTTTCTGGTGCTGCAAGCGGTTTTTGTATGCTGTGTAGTTGGGTCATGTTTCTGGACTTTTAGTAACAGAGCCTGTTCTTTTTATACACATCAGTGGTGAGGATTTCAGGTCAATATGCTTCACATTGAAAAATGAAATGATTTACATTTTTCCAAAAAAATTATTTTTAGAACATCAGACAATGGCTTGGCTGTCATGCATGTGATATTTGAGTGCGGTTTCACAAATGGAGTTCGAGGATGATAAGCTAATGAGCCGAGTATTTGGACTTGGCTTGCTATGCACATCATTGCCAACTCGACTGGCTCAATTCTCATATTGTATCGGTAATGTTTTAGACCCTAACTATATTTATAATGAATTGGTTCTCGATGATATATCTTGGGTTGAGGGAGATTCAACACCTTTGAAAGTGATCGATGGCGACTATCATGCTCTTCTTGAAGGCATTAGTATCGGAGAGGAGAGGCTTTCAATAAATGTAATATATTTAGAAGGAAAGAGGAGTACACCGGAGTGATCCGGTCAGTTTCTACTTGGCTAGTAAAAGAAGGGAATGAACGTAGTTATCAAGGAAGTACAAAGTCTACTAAATTTTATTTTATGCAAGAATATATTTAGAACGAAAGGGGAGAACATTAGAGTGATCATCTACTTCGGTGCGTCTTTTACTTGACTAGTGAAAAAGAGGAAACGATGCAATTATAGAGGTAGTCCAAAGTCTAGTGAATCCTGTTTTAAGCAAGAAGATTTTTGTGTGCTGCAAGGTAACAACAAATCAAGATCTCAGTGACATTTCAGTTTGTTGGAGAAGCTGAATTGATACTAGACATGAAGAGCTTGTTTACTCAAATCGATTGCCTGATCAATCTATAATCGGCATGATGGCACAATAGAATTACAATGTCGCATATAATATTAACAGAAATAAATTGTATTTTCGAAGAATAGAATGTGAACTTCGTGCATTTGTTTATTCTTTCTCAACAAAAAATACAAATTTATAAATAACATAAAAAAGACTTTTTCATAATTAATTTAAATTAATAATTACATTTAGACACCTGTTTTTTTTGTTTTTTTTTTTTGTGATTTGAGGATATTAATTCATAAAATGCTAACTTCAACCATTTTATTTGAAAAACAACCTTCAACCAAAAATTAATTATTAATGACAATTTATTTTTTTATAATATATCCGTACATTTTCCCCTTCCTTTCGTCTTGATTGCTTCATTTCTTCCACGTCATGTGCTTCCATATGCAAAGCTATGAATTTCTATTTGTCTAGAAACCAGAAACAGAGAAGAAGAAAACTTGTTTAGCTACATTAGAAAAGATATAGTATAGTGTATGCACAGGAACAAAGATAAAAGGAGTATGAAGGAATTTGGTTTCTCAAGGGATGCATTGTTAGAGCCAAATATGGCATTGGTTTGGATAATTGTCTCAGACTTATGCTGTTTAACTAGTATGGTTGTACATTTCAGTTTCCCCTTTCATCTGTAACGATGTTATCAATTATCAATAGGAATTGAAGTAGTGATACCAAGCTACATCCTCTATATAATGTTAAATACTACTTTTTTTATTAATCGTATCATCCGATAAATCAAATGATAAATATTAGATACAATTTGACAGTAATGCATTTGGTCATACTAATAATGCTACACTCTTGATTTCAATTAAAACAAAATCCTTTTAGTAAAGAACACTTGATAAATCTCATAAAAAATATTAATAATTTTTTATCAGATGATTCTAATATTTAATAATCTTTATAATTCCAATTTATCAAGATAAAAAGATAAAACATTATCTTAAATAATTTTATCCAAATAAGACGACCAGTCAAGACTAAAATGTTTATAAAATACTTATAAGTTCAATATATATGGAATACTGTTGTTTTCATGCAGCATTTAATCATTGATGATTGATATAATAATGATACGAGGAAACAGGTTGGCGGGTAATTTTGAAAAATTGGGAGTGGGCCACTGCTGAATGCAGGCAGCTAACTGCAGCCATACATTGCATGTAATGGCGTCGACATTTGGCGACGTAAGCTAAAGCCTGGAAACATCTGGATTTGGCCCACACCTACTAATACTAAACTTTGAAGCTTTCTCACGTGATTCTGGAGGAGGGGGAGAGGGGAATACCCCCAAAAGAAATTTAAAACTTCTGGAAAAAGCTTAGTTTGGAGGGAATTGCAAACCAATATCCTACATATTTATTTTTGTTATGACAACGCAAAATTTTTATACAATATTTATTGTTTCCTGCGTCTTTGACTCTTTGGCTTGCAAGCAATGTGAATGTGAGAGGAGAGCGTTGGCTTTTGGTCTTTATTCACTAAAGTGGGTTTCTAACTCATGTTTCATTCAAGTAAAGTATTTCTGCCCTTTGACTAAATGCCCCAAATGTGACAGCTAAGCCTCCCACTACATATTTAGCGATGCAATCGTTTATTTTCCATTTTTTACATTTCTGCCTACAGCTTTCTATCTCTCTCTCTTTTATACCCTTATTTCATCATTTTATTGTGTTCCTCGAACAACTCTTGAATAAGCTCCGATTAAGGTACTTCATACTTGTTTCAAGAGTCAAACAAACAGTTTCCAACAAGGTTTTAGGTTTTGTTTAGTGAACAAGTCAAGCATGTCCATACGTGTGTTTTCGTTTATATTTATGAAAAAGGTTTATTTATTATTTATTTATAAAATCATTTGTAAATTGCTTAAAAGCTCATTCAAAATAATATTTGTTTATAATTTGATTAGAATTTAGATTATAATATAATTTATTATTATTATTATTATTTGTATTTTATTTCACAGTTGTTTGTTTTAAATTATTTGATTATTAGCTTGTTTATTATTTATAAACAAATTCCTTAAGCCATGAACATATTCATTAATTGTTTAATGTTCACATATAAGCTTATTTCAACTAAACGAAGTGAGCTCGATCTAATCTCAAATTCAACCAAATTTTAATTAAATCGAACTTGAACTCCTTTTCAAAAATCGTAATTGAACTTGATCAGAATTACAAAAATTTATTTTATATATGAACAAGTCAAGCCCTTATTACATAACTGAACTCATTTGTATTAGAATGTTGCATAGGTTTAATCTTATTTGGTAACTTGTTATTTTATAAAATCTTTCACGTACATAGTCAGCTCCTTTTTATGTCCGAACACATACTGAAATCTATAATTAGTACTAATAAATTGTCAATAACAAAACTTTAATAGTTAATTTAAGATTTAAAATTAAATATTAGATCAATTGAAATTTTTTAGAGAAACCAAATATAAATGAAAATTTTTAGTCGTCTAACTTATGATTGATTAGTTTACTGATTATCAATTTATAATAATATATTTATTTTCATAATAAAATTTTAAATTACATATTCAAGTTATGCAAGATTCTGTTTAGAGAGTAGCTCAAATGCATGCAATTGATAATAATTAATGTTACTATGATAATCTGGTAGGTTCATTTTTCTTGTAATTTAAGATTTATTGTCCAATATCAATTTACAACCATGGTTAGGGTAGTGACCAGCATATAATACATTTATCTATCAACTCAAGTTAAATAAAGGTAAATCCACCGTATATGGCAACAAAATCTACCCCACTGCAAAATCATTGCAAGGATCCAAATGGAAAAATAGATAGAGGGACCATATTTGTACTTGAGGGTAAATGTGAAAAAATGGAAAATGTACAAGTCCAGGAAACAGATTTCATGAAAAGACAAGGGTCCACCAGGTAAATACCGTGTCTAAACAAATACTACTTAATAAATATGACTAAATGAGAAATATACATTTTTGTAGTTGGTTTGAAATGTTGGATTGAGAAAAAGGCAGCGGCAATTCAGAGACCAAAGGGGACAACGACCCGCCCAGACAACCGCGGCTCAATTCTCTCAGCCGCCGTAACTTTCTTGTTGTAAGATTTCGACATCTCCGCTTTATTCTCTTCACCACCTATGTTTTTGGGTTTTTCTTTTTTCTGAGATTCTTGTATATGTTTTTGGTGAATCGGATGAATTTTTTAAACTTTGGATAGGCAAAGGCCAGAAGGAGACTATGTATTGAAATCTAAAACAGGGTTTTCGATTAGGAAATTTTGGTTGCTGGAAAGCTCAATTTGGTAATTAATATAATTTCTGGCTTTTACCTTTATTCATTTATTTATTTTTGTATTTTCTTAGATTTAGATTTGTTTAATGAATTTTTTGTAAGGGATTTTTTTTACTATTGCTTAATCTGTTTTTTTTTTAAAAAAAAAGATCATGCTGTCCAAAGTTGAATCTAGGAAGAAGAATAGTGAGGATTCCAGTAATGGGAAGTTTTTGAATGAAATTGAAGCTATTAGCAAAGCTTTGTATTTGGACAAGAACCCTTCAAGGACTTCAATTTCTGCTTTTCATACTCGGTTCAACAAACCAGCCGGGAAAACCCACTTGCCCGAACAAAAATCAAAGCCTAAGAACAGTAAAGACGACCAATCACGCAAAGACAAGAAATCCATTTGGAATTGGAAGCCGTTGAAAGCATTTTCGAATGTTAGAAACCGTAGGTTTGCTTGTTGTTTCTCACTTCAAGTACACTCCATTGAAGGTTTGCCGGTCAATTTTAATGATCTTAGTCTATGTGTGCATTGGAAGAGGAGAGATGGGGGTCAAGTGACTTGTCCAGCTAAAGTTTTTGATGGAACTGCTGAATTTGAAGAGAAGCTGACACATACATGCTCGGTATATGGTAGTCGAAGTGGACCTCACCATTCAGCCAAGTATGAGGCAAAGCATTTCCTGCTCTATGCCTCTGTGGATGGAGCACCAGACCTTGATTTGGGGAAGCATCGAGTTGACCTTACACGGTTGCTTCCGCTTACGTTGGAGGAACTGGAGGAAGAGAAGAGCTCAGGGAAGTGGACAACAAGTTTTAAGTTATCAGGGAAGGCCAAGGGTGCGACACTGAATGTTAGTTTTGGGTATATGGTTATCGGGGATAATCCCATTCCAGCTGGTAATAATCAGTATGATACCAAGTTGTCACTTATGAAGCAGAATAATCTGAGTATGGGAAAGGGCACAATGAGGCGTGTTGAGAGTCTTCCCAGTTTGGGTAACATCAAACCTTTGGACTCATCTCATTTTGTAGAGGAGATAAAAGATCTTCATGAAGTTTTGCCTGTGTCAATATTGGAGCTCGACCATACAAATATGCTAGATAAGAAATTTGATGAAGACAAGTCAGATGTTTATGCTGCTTCTCAGCCTGAACACAATGTCTTAATGGAACATGTTGAGCCCATCAAACCTCCATCTTCCCTTGCATCTGAATCAAGTAAGGAGAATATTGAAAAAGAAACTGAAGATAACCATGTCTCTGTTGTTGAAAAAGGGATAGAGTTATCTTCAGAACAGGCTAAGTTGGAGGAAGTTTCCATTGTGGCGACTGGTATACCAACGGTAGCAAGCCCTCAAGTTGTTGGACTTAATCCTGGCATTGGAGGAAATAGTGAAGAATGCTCTCAGCTTCATTCCTCCAATGAGGAGAGTGGTAGTAATCAAAGAAATGTGCTTGTGGTGCAAGATAGCAATTCCAAAGAGGACAACCAGTGCTCAAAAGAATCACTGATGAAAGAATTAGAGTTAGCTTTAAATAGCATTTCAAATCTGGAGGCGGCATTAGATTCTCCTGATCCTGAAGACCCAGAAGACTACATGGAGGATAAAGCAAATTATAAAACAAATAGGAAGGCAAAGTCACTTAGCTTGGATGAAGTTACTGAATCTGTGGCAAGTGAGTTCTTGAATATGCTGGGTATTGATCACAGTCCATTTGGCTTGAGTTCTGAGAGTGAGCCTGAGTCACCAAGGGAGCGTTTACTAAGGCAATTTGAGAAAGATACCCTAGCCAGTGGTTGTTCATTATTTGATTTTGACACGCCTGATGGGGAGGAAGTAGAATGTGACTTTGATACTTCAACTGCTTCTGGTTGGGGGAACTTTACTGAGGGTTTTGATCTGCCGTCTGTTATTCAAGATGCTGAGCAAGAGCATCAGATGGAACTTAATGGGATGAGCAAAACGAGGGCTAAAGTTTTGGAAGACTTGGAGACAGAAGCTTTAATGCGTGAGTGGGGATTGAATGAGAAGGCTTTTGAGCATTCTCCTGGCTCTTCTGGTGGATTTGGGAGTCCAGTTGATTTGCTTCCTGAAGAGCCACTTGAACTGCCTTCTCTTGGAGAAGGTTTAGGTCCATTTCTTCAGACAAAGAACGGAGGGTTTTTGCGGTCCATGAATCCGACACTTTTTAGTAATGCTAAAAGTGGTGGGAGCCTGATCATGCAGGTGTCCAGTCCTGTTGTGGTACCTGCAGATATGGGTTCCGGTATAATGGATATACTTCAGCGACTGGCCTCAGTGGGGATTGAAAAGCTCTCTATGCAGGCTAATAAGTTGATGCCTTTGGAGGATATAACTGGTAAGACAATGCAACAAGTAGCATGGGAAGCTGCCCCCACTGCCCCCACTTTGGAGGGATCGGAGAGGTTTGTGACTCCATTTTTCTTTGGTTTCCCACAACATATTTCTTTCGTAAATATTGTTTGTGAAATCTTACTTATATGTTATTTCGTCTTCTATGCAGGCAGTGTTTGTTGCAGCATGATTTTGAGGTTGGGCAAGATGTGTCTGGTGGACAAAAGAAAGTTAAAAGAAGATCATCTCTACCCAGCTCTAACAAACTTAGTTCAACCTCTGTCAATGAGATGGGCTCAGATTATGTATCCCTTGAAGATCTTGCTCCATTGGCAATGGACAAGATTGAAGCACTCTCAATGGAAGGGTTGAGAATTCAATCTGGCATGTCAGATGAGGATGCACCTTCAAACATCAGTGCACAGTCTATTGGGGAAATTTCCGCCCTTCAAGGTAAGGGGTTTGGTATTAGTGGGTCCCTTGGTTTAGAGGGAGCTGCTGGGATGCAATTGTTGGATATAAAAGACAGTGGTGATGATGTTGATGGTTTAATGGGTCTGTCACTTACTCTTGGTGAATGGATGAGACTTGATTCGGGTGATATTGATGATGAAGATCGAATAAGTGAGCGAACTTCTAAAATCCTTGCTGCTCATCATGCTACATCATTGGACTTGATTCGTGGAGGGTCAAAGGGAGAGAAAAGACGGGGTAAAAAGTGTGGTTTGTTGGGGAATAATTTCACAGTGGCATTGATGGTGCAACTTCGCGATCCTATAAGAAACTACGAGCCAGTTGGTGCACCAATGCTTGCTCTTATTCAAGTGGAGAGGGTATTTGTCCCACCAAAGCCAAAGATATACAGTACGGTTTCAGCTTTGAGGAATGACAATGAAGAGAATGATGACTCTGAGTGTGCTGTAAAACAGGTGGTGAAAAAGGAGGAGATGAAAGAAGAAGAAGCTTCCCAAGAGGAAGGGATTCCTCAATTCAGAATCACAGAAGTCCATGTTGCTGGTTTGAAGACTGAGCCTGGCAAGAAGAAACTTTGGGGTAGCAAGACCCAACAACAGTCTGGTTCTCGATGGTTGCTTGCCAATGGAATGGGAAAGAGCAATAAACATCCATTATTGAAGTCCAAGGCTGCCTCTAAACCTTCAACCCCTTCAACAACAAAAGTTCAGCCAGGTGACACCTTGTGGAGCATCTCGTCTCGTATTCACGGTACTGGGGCTAAATGGAAAGAATTGGCAGCCCTTAATCCGCATATTCGAAATCCTAACGTTATATTCCCCAATGAAACTATCAGGTTGCAATGAGTTGCGCATGCATTGGAATTTGGTTGAAAGGATTAAGTGCTCCTACATAAGATGGGGTGGTGGCAGAGAGCCAGAGTATACAGCTTTGAGATTAGACAGGGTTGACAAGTTCTGCTGGTGGAGATTTTCATGTACTTATTTTCAATTTGTTGATTGTCCATGCAATTCAAGTCAAGAGCAAAGGTGGTTTGCTACATTTTCATTCTTGTCTGTAAATTTATATGTTTTTCGATCAAAGAGTGCATGGTGTAATTTGTGTCTCAATTTGTGCAATTGTGATCTGTCTCTTTTTGCTGCAGAAGAACCGCAGCAGCTGTAGTCTTTGTAGCAGAAAATTTAAAAAACCTTACATCAGGCACATTTGCTTGCCTTCGAAGGCTTGTTTATCGGATGAACAAGTGTTATAGTTTTTTAATTGTTAAAGCTGATTTCTTTTAAACACATATTAATCTATTTTAAATATTCAAAAATGAAGTATAGTATTTATGAACATGGCCTGAAATTAATTTTTACTGATGGGAAGGATAATTAGTCAGAAATAAAAGGTGAACCAAACTATCTAGTAAATATGAAGTTACGTTGTACTTGCTGTAAGATGATTTCTATTTCTATCTTTACCCGTTATTAATTATTTATCATATTAACCTTCACTCTATAGCATCACATCATACTACAAAAAAAAAATTCCAAAATGTACAAATGGAACTCAATTATATTAAATGTTTTGATTTATTGGTTGGTACATAAACTTTTTGTTTAAAAATAAAGTTTGAATGCCCCTTTCTTCAATTACAAAAATAAATAAATAAATAAATCAAATGTCTTAATTTCTTCATTTCTTTTCTCAACTTGAAAAAATAATTAATTTGGTAGCGAAACAAAGTGATATTATCCATTAATATTACAAGTAACTATTATTAAACATTTAAAAAATTTTGAGAAAAAAAAAAGAATTTGATGAAAATATCATCACTGATTCTATTCATGATTGGATGAAGAGACTTAACATAAGAAAACTTATTCATCGTCATTATGCCTTTATTCATTCTTATTATTCACTGGTCTTGTTAATTAATTTAAGATATATATTAAAAATATATTTAAATTATTTAAAAAATTTTAAATCAATGTTTATTCTTTTATTACATTTAATTAAGTGTTTATATTTTTATTTTAAGTAAAATAAATTTTTATGATTAACTGTAAATTGTCATAGTCAAAATCTTGTTTACCAAAAAAATAAATAAAAAAAAGGCCTTTTTCAGTAAATATCGTGATTTTCTTCACCCATAGTAAATAAAGAAGAGGCCTTTTAAAAAAATTATTTGAATTCAATAAATATCGTGATTTTTTTTTTCTTAAAAAAATAAGAAGAGGCCTTTTTCAGCAGCAAGATTGGAAAATGTGAACTCAAAGGGGATCATATCTTCACCCCTAGGTGGTGAAGTTTTTAAATGCGCCCGGCCACGCTCCTCGACGCGCGGCAAGTTCTCCTGCATCGGGGATATTGCGTCTGACTAGACTTGTCAATCTCCGTGTGCCACGTCCGAGATCAAAGGAAGAATCTGTAGTTGCCGTCCATTGGTTTATCTACGCAAGGCTAACCAGAGACCGACCGCAGACGAGAATTATCTCCCCTAGAACTTTCTACAAAGGACGGGTAGAGCATCACTCACCCAATAATTTCCTGACAACTGTCATCCGAATACCCAGTGAGCAACAACCCAGGAAAAGCTCCACGTCACCATTTAAACAGTTACCCATGTGATTAGGAATCTTGTCCCTTAGTTCACACTTGTAAACAAAAGTTTAATTGATGAAGTATGCTATTAATTTTGGAAGGTAAGGTATCGACAGATGTGGAATTAAATATTACGTCCAATTAATTAGTTAATGTTCGAGTTATCAAATAGTTTTATTATAATTTTGATTTAACACTGCATTAGCAAAACAAAACTCAATTTAATTAATAAATTAAGAAAACAAAAACAATTTATCAGTCATATAAGGAGACAGGATTTTGTGATAGATTAAAATTTGAGTTGGTCAATGACGTTAACTTAATCAACATTAGACAAAGAAAAAAAAAACAGTAGTAATAATTCATTAATTGAATTTAAAAAAAAAATTAATTAGCACCTATCTAAAACCTATGTGCTCCAGGGCAGGGGTCCACCGAGTCTTTGACGTTCTCTAATTACCAAAGAGTAAATTATTTAGTATTTAATAATCACCCTTAATCAGGATTAGAAGTTAATTAAAATCATTAATAACCAGAAGTATAAAGAGACGTTTACCTCTGATTTGTGTCTCCTTGTACATGTATTCACACAAAGGCCACCACCTTTCTCTCTTCGTCTTTCTTCTTCTGTCATTGGAATTTCATTTCAATTAGCAACAAAAAAAAAGCAAGAAATGTCGAGCAGCGACGAAGTCGTTGAGGACATGAATGTCGATGGGGATTCATCTGGGACGCTGAAGCTGAGGTTCAAGGATCGATCCGAGGTATAATTGCTGTAACCCAATGATTTTCTTTTTCTTTTTCTTTATCTTTTCTTTTTGGAGTAACATGGATTCAGAGTTTGTTTTTTGCATTTGGTTTTTTGGTTTTACGATGTGGGTTATGTTTCGTTTTTGGTGCAGAAAGTGGCGAAAACGAAGGAGATGTTGTCTAAACAAGCGGTTCAAACGAAGGAGATGTTGTCGAAACAGGCTGTTAAGATCGCTAAACAAGCTGAAGAACACGAACGGTTTATTAACAAGGTAATCTTTTTAATGCTCTTTTCTTTTTGTTTATTTTGTTGATTTATGTTTATGCTTGTTGTGTATTGTAAATTGCGGATATCAATGTCTGATTCAGAGAATTTGTCATAAAGAACATGGGGTCTGAAGTTGTAATTTTGGATTTGATGTTTAGGTGACACATCTTTTGGGGGTTCTCGGGTTTGGAGGGTTTTGCTTTCTCTTGGGAGCAAGTGAGTAAACTTAGCGTTGGATTGATCAAAATTACAAAAACGTTGGGTTCTGGAATCTATTAATGTGGTTGTTCTTTGTTTGGTTTTGTTTTTTGAACTTTTTATTTTCAGGACCACAAGATATTCCTTATGTATATTGTGTGTTCTATGTCACCTTTGTTCCTCTTCGGTGGATATACTACCGCTTCAAGAAATGGCATTACTATCTTCTGGTAAGCTCTACGACTATGCAATTTGGCCATGGTTTTGAGGAATTTATCAAAACCATATCAAAAACTTATGAAAGTGATACAATTCTGTGTGTCAGGATTTCTGCTATTATGCCAACACCATCTTCTTGGTTGACCTTCTTCTGTACCCAAGGAATGAAAAGTTTTTCATGGTTTGCTTCTCATTTGCCGAGGTAAGATTATAGTACTTGGTTTCTTTCATAATCTCAATTGGTGAATGATTTATTTAAACTTCTTCATACTTTTGGATGCTATTGTAGGGGCCACTAGCATGGGCACTGATTGTTTGGCGCTGTAGCTTGGTTTTTAGTTCTGTTGACAAAATTATTAGTGTCCTTATACATCTTTTACCTGGTATGTTTTCTATCCTTATTTGCACTTGCTATCCTTAAGAAGATACCGATAGCTAAGGTTTATTACTGTATAAATGTTGACTGGTTATATAAACTTATCATGCTCGTACAAACAGCTTAAAGTTTCCACATAAGTGGTTCATTTATGATCTCAATAATGTTCCTACTTTTATGGAAGCTATCTAGATTCTTTTCTGCCGTATTACATAAGCAGACAGAGATAATTTTTTTCCAGCTACCCAGATTCTAATTCTTTTTTATTGCATGTACCCTACTAAAAAGCTGTCGATTATCATCAAATATTCCTTGAGTTGTTCTGCCAACTCAATGAGTTGTACTTGCTCAAACTAGAATCTCCAAAAGTAGAAATTACTTGATTCTTCTGTATATGCCATCAATATGCAGCCTTCAAAGGAGGTTCAAGAAAGCCATGATGTCAAGTACCTGAATTTTTTTTTTAGTAGGACAAGCCCTGAGGGTGAATTTTCCTTGATAGTAAGTTGTTTAACAAGGAATGAAGGATGTAGCAGCTTTTGATAATTCATATTTTGCTTATGCCTGGTTTGATAATTTGATTTGTCATATATCTCTTATCAGAGCTAGACTATTGCTGTACACAAATGTATTTTCCAGTATATAACACTTGAGGAACTTCAAAAGAAAAGCGCATGAAGAATGGAATAGCTTTAATATTAGTCATGTTTATAGCACATCTTTAAAGAAAAATAAGTAGAGATAACTTCAGTTTTCTATAGAGGTCAAAAGACATTCCATGACCTTAGTTTGATATAGATTGTAAAACTATAAGCCCCATCAGCTGGGTCATTATTCCTTGCTGGTGGTGCTAGAAAACCCACTCAGCCTGATATAAAGTGTACCTTTGGTGGCTGTGAGTAGTAAATTCAGGGAATTCTGATAAATGACAGGTAGGTTTTCCCAAATTTTTGGGGTAGGTGTTGTTGGGAAAGACTACCGTTAGAATTTGGTGGTCAAGGCTTTTTAGAAAGTGAGGCCTAGCTTATGCGTCTGTCCTATTAAGTCCAAAAGTTTTTGATCCCTAATATAATCATTCTGTTTCAGGAATAGTTTTTTTCACAATTCGATGGTGGAATCCTGCAACCTTTGAAGCCATGCATCCTGAAGGAACCACTCACCGAGCTTCATGGCCTTATGTAGGAGACAAATCTTACCTATGGACTTGGCTGTTTGGTGTTCCTTTAGTAGCTTACACCCTCTGGCAAGTTCTTTATTTCCTCATTGTCAATGTGCTACGTCGCCAGAGGTTGTTAAGAGACCCTGAAGTCATGACTTCTTACAGGTTATCTTTCATTATTCCTTTGTTACAGAGATACATTGGCTTACTAAAGATGTTTTGATATAATTACATATACACGTGTAATATTTTTTGAGGCTGCTTGTGGCTCTGGCTTCTATTCATTCTAATGACTTCTTGGTTTAATAGGGAACTTTCTAAGAAGGCCCAGAAAGCAAACAACATATGGTGGCGCCTAAGTGGCTTGCTTGGGGATCAAAACCGTATGTTAATGTACATTTTACTTCAAGCCATATTTACTGTGGCAACCATGGCACTCACGGTCCCTATCTTCCTGTCATACAAATTCCATGTGATTTTCCAAATACTCAAGGTTTCTGCCTCTGTATGGAATGGAGGAAGCTTTCTACTAGAAGTGATGCCTAGACAGGTAATTGTGAAGGAGAAAAAGAAGATGCAGCCAGTATTGAAAAGTCAACAAGATCAACCCTCAGCTTCAATGGAGAATGCAATGACAGAGAACGAGTACTCTGAGATACACCAATCCTAGTAGCTGTGCATGAATAGTTGTATAAAAAGTCATGGCAAATTGCTCATTCTTCCCAACAGTTGATTGTATGTGAGGACAGCATGGATAGTCTGTGTTTGTGTTACAGCCCAAGGACACAACAGTGATTGGTTTTCCTAGACAGACAGTCCTAACATGTAGTTTTTGATTGAGAATCTGTAATAATTTTATCAACTATCCTGAAACCGAATTTTGTAGAATTGAATTCAAAATTTAGTGGTTGTAAATATAGTATTGAAGAGTTGAAGTGTCAACAGGGTGTATGGGTTGGACGTGGAGCTTTTCTGAGGAAGCATTACAGGCTGACACCTGACCATCCGTGTGTTGGAGGAAAACCATGAATAGAAGCATCCTGGATCCTGAGTCCTCGTGACTCCTTTTTACTCGGTGTACATTTTTACTATGTTTGGAAGCTCCTCCAGGAATAGAAAGTCGCACTCCTCAAATGGATGATAGTTACCAAAATAGCTTGCATTTGGAATGTTTGGTAAAAGATTCAACCATCTCTTCGTTCCTTTTCGCTAACCCATTGAATTCAACTTGAAAAATCCTACCAGGTGGGAGGCTGTTTGTAGTAAGCCTAGCCCTTTTCTTCTTTTGGCCAGAGTTGGTTGCTTAGTACTAGGTTTTTCTCTCTTTTTTTTTCTCATTTATTTAATACTTCTATTTGGGTAAATTCGTAGTTAAGACCCTCTTTTAGCAGATTTATTTTATTAGTTGCTTACGGTCAGATATCCTTCCTTTTCCCCTTAAAATCAAATTAAAGGGAAGGGAAAATGTTTCTCTTATTTTGATTCAAGGTTTCAAATGAAGGATTTCAGTACTTATTTTTGGATTTTGTGCAGGAGAGAGGATCATACTGGCGTTAGAAAGAAGAGCTAAGGGTAATAAAAAAAAAGGGAGGCCTGCATGGGCAAATTTGAGCCGCCAATCATTCCTAAGTTCAACTTTATGAGTTAGAGCTTGTATATATTCTGAAGCGTCTCCTGACTCCAGTCGAAGCATGCAAGAACTCGGAGTGAGTTGTTTCTGTTTCCTTTCATATATAAGATAACAAGGGAAGAAACAGAAGGCACACCACCATTTTATCCCTCAACAAAACACGAGAGAGAGAGAAAACAGAGTATTCCCACTCAATTTCACTAGATAGGGCTGACAGTAACTGAATATGGGTTAATGATCTCAGTTTGGTAGCTAATACAAATTGGAATCTGAGAGGGGAGCACAAAGAAAATCTTAAGTCAAGAAAGGGGGGGATTTCACAATTACATCCATTCAGTACTAAACGAAAATTGGATTTACTTTACACCATTAACTCATACAACAAATCATGACCTATAAAAAATGCAACTGTTGTAGTTAATTACACTCAAAAATCGCCAAAGAACCCGCAAACCCAAGCAAAAGGAGCCCCTTGCCCCAAAAAGATATTAAAAAATTGAAAAAAAAAAAAAAGGAAGAGCAAAACGCCCGTTGTGGGCAGAAGACCAACCTATTCCTATATTGCACATTATCACATAAATGGTGATATGGCTTCTTAAGAAATACCCCATGTTTTTGGAACATGGGGAAAAGAATCATATGTGATATGTGACCCCAGGCATCAAAAACCACCAGCCTGTGAGGATGTGAAAAGTAGAAAAAAATAGTATACACAAGGAGATGAGAGATGATGTAATTATATGCACAGGACTAGTACAATGATCGAGAGTAATGATAAGTAGGCGAGACTGTGACCATGATTATCACTCTGAACGTGGAAGTAAGAACCCAAAACCTGAATTTTCACGAATCATTGATGGAGGATCAACATCAGCTATGTCTACTTGTTGCAGGGACTTGGAGATGTCATCCACTGTAAATGGGATGCTGCATTGATATATGAAGTGTAGATATAAAAATCAAGAGTGGTGGATGAAGACTATGGGATCAAGTACTCTTCCACATGAAGATAAAAGGAGGAGGAACAAACTACCTTGAATCATCATCTAATAGGAACGAACTACTAACAGCATTGTTGGAGTCCTCGGTCATCATAACTCTCATGTTTGCAATGACCTGTACAATTAAGAGTTCATCTATAAAATTTGCAAGTCTTGAAAGCAGAGATTTCAAAATTCCAAAAAAAGGCCAAAACCAAACAGGTTTAGTATTTCACAGGCCATCAACATACATATTTGGACTATTTTGAACTTACATCAGATGACACGCTATGTGTCCCATATTTGTCATCCCAGTACATTGTGCTGATTCTGTATAACTGTTGTATGCTGAGTACCTGAAGAAGCAGCAACACAAGAAAGAAAGATGAAGATCTGAAGAAGGAAAATGTTAAAGAGGTGAGGAGTCTTAAAGAGAAGAGCATTTACTGGGCAAAGTTCTTTTGTTATTTCATTCAGGGTCTTTTTGGGTTTCTGATGAATAACCTGAGTTGCAGACAAATGGTCCGTCAGTGAGTCATATGAGATCATGATTAGAAACAGTTACTGAACAAGAATGCTATAAAAGGAATCTAACCAGGAATCCTACAGCCTGTCTTATGTGCTTCAGTTCATCCCATGCTGAACCTGCATACTGTTCACAAGAATTTGGATAAAGAACAAGAAAACATGGCAGGGTATAAAGGTCACTAATGATTGCCCAGAGCTTACTTCCTCAGTTGCCTCATAGCACCACTGTTCTAATTCAGCCAGACCAGCTTTCACATACTCCCCATTACTAAATGAGCAACACTCACGTCGCAGAAGAAGACTGCATAAATGTGTAAGACAAATGCACGCAGTTATTATGGCAATTGACCATAACCTTTTTCTTTGTCATATGATCAAGTAATAAATATGTGTGCATGTTCACACATAGACATACAGAGAGATACCTGTTGAATAGCTGAACGTTGACGAATGAGAATATTTGAGTGTATATTTTATGGACTAAGAAGGGAGGTACCTGTAGAACCAGAAAACAGAGACTTGTAACATCCCTAGAAGAAATATTACAATTTTTTATTTTCAAGCAAAGTTTCAGATCTTACATGGTTCACTTTCATTATCTTCAGATAACGGTTCAAGCTTTTCACAATGCTTTGCCAATGAGCAATTAATGCTTGCTGAGCAACAGCATTTGCTTGAGAACGCCCCTTCACCAAACTTGCCCGTGATGTCCTAGGTGCCTGCATTGTATTGAAAATATTCAATTGGAGATGATTCTGTGTATTTACTCATACTTATTTGCATCAGTAGTCACAAAATAACCATATACAAGTAACAACTAAGAATAGGCAGCATTAAGTCACCAAGCCTCATAACCCACACACCTGGACACCCCCAACCCAAAGAAAATTCTAATAATCTCATTTCTGAAACTGAAAAAGTAACCCACGATGTAGCTTGAACAAAAACAACTTAGCAACAACCTGAATACACAATCCAAGCAGTGGAGAGATCTCTTTCTTTAGATTGTCTCTTATCATTCCATATATCTTCTCAAGGAAGGCCGTAAGCTGTTGTTTAAACAGTAATGCAGGGTACTTGGCCTCCACTTGGCGTAAGTCATCTAGTCTACTAAGCCCGCGGCCATTAAGAAATGAGAGCCCAGCACTTTGGGGAGATGCCCGTAGTCCCTAGAATTCATATTAAAACAAAAGAAAAGCAGGAAAAGAAAATTAATCAAATATATGGAAAGGCTAAGACAAATTTTTCAATAAAATGAATAATAGCTTCTTACTTGAGACATCCTCCCAAAGAGTGAAGCTGATGCTGCTCTTCGCCTTTGTGGTGTCAAACTTGCAGCTCCACTTGCTTTAAGTGTGTGTTGAAGCAGCAACAATAATGTTGATGAATTAGATAACCAATAGGCTAAGACATCGTTATTGTCCTGGACCTTCAGTGAGATAGATGTGGCTCACATTAATGACACTCTTTTCATTCGGACAAGTGAGGATATGACAAGACATTGACAACTTGCAGTTGCTCTCAATCTAATTCCATCAGCCTCTAAGCCGAAAGGCAGCTGACGGATTTTGTTGTCTAATGATGCAGAAAATTTTTAAAAGCCAAACTACAGCTTACCTCTATGGAAGAAGCTATTGTTTGAATGATGCGGTCAAAAACAGTCGTTCTTTCAACTTCAAATGACCTCCAGTGAAGGAGACATTTGTATATGACACAAGCAGCAACAGGTTTGCTCCCAGAGAAACCCAAATTTTGTGATATACACTTGATCAGTAGGTCCTGATTCTCCTGAAACACAAAGGCAGATTTAAAGAGATAAATCGGAAGAAGGTACATCCAAATGAATAGGAATGTACTACTCAAAATTAAGAATCAGATAAGATATAAAATGAGTTTCATAACAGTGTCATCCATTTCAATAGCCACTAACCTGCTGCTTTTCATTGAGAGATTTCTGAGGTTTTTCCTCAGATTCGGGCTCACGTACATTTGATATGGCAAGAGTTGTGTCCTGAAAAGACACTAAGCAGTAAGCAATGTAACTACTAAAACATCTTATATTCTACAAATTTTCATTTTTAATTATCACAATTAATGATGTTCCCTTACCGATGGAACCTTTGTTTCTCCATTTATAACATTTCCATTCTCTGGTGTCCTCTGCAAATTAATTACCAAATACTCAAGATATATTTCTCTAAGCTTGTACTATACAATATGAGGCTGTGTAATGAACTAATAATAGCTAATTTATACCGGCATAATCATTGTTCTTTGTCTTGCAGACAAAGATTTCCCAGTTGGTGATATTGCCAGTGACTGCTGACGAAGTACTTGAATCTCAGATTCTGAATTGGCAAGCTTCTCTTCCAACCTGAACCATAGAAATGCATCAACTTTTCAAGGTTGAAAGATATTAAGTCAAAAGGTTTCAGTTTGACACAGGAAAAGAAGAGCCGAATGAAAATAGAGGGATGGGTGCTTGCAGACAGAAGCATCAAGTGAAGTAATATGTGTGGCAGATATACTTGAGTGTCATGGAAACTGACCACCAGACAAAATACGAAAAGGGAGGATGCATTCATCACTTATCAGCTCTGAGCTGATTGGCTCCCTTTTCTACCTCTTTTGTTTCCTTTTCAACATTTTGATTCAAAGTACTGTTAGTTTATATTCCAACAAATTTCAAATCTAGACAGACCTCTGGACAGATTCCTGAAGCTGATCCACCTTTCGCTCTGAATCTTCTAGTTTCTTTACCAGCTGTGCATTTCTGGCCTCAGCATCTCTACAAGCATTATGAGCCTCCTCTGCTGCTTTTCTTTCTGATAGCAACGAAGCCTGCAGTGACAAATGAACATTTTATCCCTGTTGTTATCATCAAAGTTTCTAAAGATTCCAAGATAAATAATAGAAAGCCAACTAAGTTTAAGCTAATTGCTTGCAATCTGTTGCCAGTGGAAATCAATACACATTAAGCATCCAATAATGATACACAAGGCAATTGCATGACATACAAATTTCAGATATATACAGAATAGAGCCTAAAACATATTGATATCAAATACATATAAGAAAAATCAGTAAAAAATTACTGATTTATTGTTGACCTTGATGTTCTTCCTGCAACTTCATAGATTCATTAATATTAATTGATTCATTTATTCATAGCCTTGATGGGAAATTTCATCTGATTTTCAGTTTTATGTCCTAACAAACAGAAGTTGTAGCCACTCATAAACTTAATCATACCAACATGTGGAGCTACAGTTAACATTCATTAAGAATTTATACATTTATTAGCAAATAAAAATTATTTTTGCTTCTATCCAAATTAAATTACTTATTGAATCTCATAGGAGGGAAATAGACATACAATTGTACAACCAATCACAATCGTGATTCTTACCTTCAAACTCTCGACCTCAGCAGCTAACGAATTAACCTTTTCTGTGTCCTGAACTATAACAGGAGTCTCTTTAATAATTGGAGGAGCTTCTTCAATAGCTTTCCGAGCAGCCTCTTGCTCTTTTATGACTCTAGCATTTGCTTCCTCCACTTGAATTTGCATTGCATGCAAAGCCTCCTGTAACTTGGCAATTTCTTGGGCCTTCTCCTCTTCTAAATCAGTCTGTTAGTAAAGATTTTACAGGTTAAAACAGATAATGATAATGTTTTACAGAAGATGCAACAATAGTAAACAATAATACATGTTAGAACATAAAATGACGTAAATTACCCTCAAACGTTTCTCAAACTGCAAACGCCATGTTAGTTCTTCCACACGCTTTTCCAGTTTGTCCTTTGCTTCTTTTAGAGCCCCTGTTTCTCGAGCAGCCTAAATAAATTTAGGGTAATGGTTACAACCTGAGTTTAGAATGCAAAGTGCATTAAGCTTTTATGAGAATAAAGTAGCACTAAAGAATGTGATCAAACCATCTTGAGCTTTCTGAGCTCTCTCCGAGCAACTCTTCTCCTCCAACCACATTGAGCAGTAATTGCAGCTTTCAGGAGACTCTTATAATAAGAGTATGCAACGTGGCAACGCAAAGTAGCCTGAATGTTAAGTAAAGTATCCAGTCAATATTCAATTCTATGAATTGAGTTTCATAAAGCCTTCATTGCTTCAGTAGCAGCGTCACAACTTTCATCCAAAATTCACATTAATTTACAAGATTAAGACAACACGATCAAGTAGTTGCAGTCAGACCTGAATGATGATTGCAGCCTTAGTTTGCTTTCTGAATCTGAATTCGTTCCGAGCAGTCATTGCCCTTAACCCAGTCTGCACTGTGATTGCCGACAACCTTACTGTTAAATAGGATTCCCTGGCAGTGTACCGCCTGAAGTTCTTTTGAATCTTCAAAGCAGCTGCTTCCCTTCTCAACTGCTCATACAGTTTGCAGGCTAGTATGCCTAATTACAATGAAAAAGAAAACAGACAGGTCATAAACATGACAGCATTTCAATGCACTCAGAGACAAAACTAAAAGCATCTGGAAACCATTATTGCATTTCAAAATACTTCTACTTCTGAAGATCACCGGTGTCATACATTTCTTTTGAACTTATAATGAAACTAAATAGATACCTCGCCAATGAGATTGCAACATGATTGCAGCTTTACGTAGTGCAACAAACTCCTTCCGTGCAATATAAGTTCGAATCTGCCTTTGAATGGTTCTGGCTGCATTTCCAAGCACTTCTGCCCTTCTGGCATCTAACTCAGCCATCTGCCCAGCTCTGAGGAATACTTTGGCCTTACCTATCTGCTATGCCAATTGTATTAGACAAGAGTGTGATACAAAAGTTTATAAACACTGATGAACTGCACACTGGTTCTTGAGTACGGATAATCACACAAGATCTTTAATCAAAGCGGAGATTAAAAAACAAATTGTTACTTTCAATGTCAGATTTGACGGAGCTACAAGTGCTAGATAGCAGTTGACATCAATTCATCAAGGGTACACATTCAGTCATCAAAGACACTTAATAAGCAGCATTAATGATGCAAATGGGAAGAAGCACTCAGCTATCCAATCAAATTGGGCACTTTTGAGACAGCGATAAGAGGCTAACAACTGGGAAGGGGTGGTCTTTAACACCAACATGGAGTACTTCTGGTTATCTTACTTGGATTACATTGCAATTACATGTGGTTTTCACATTTCCTAACCATATTTTGCATGGAACATGTTAAGGACGAACCAGTCATCACCAAACCCCAATTTTATGTGTAAAATTCAAAGATATAAGCAGAAATTTTCATTATAAACGCACCTTCTGACCCACTACAGCCACAAATAAATAGTGCTGATAGCCCATGCTTACAGCATAAAAGAGGCAGCATAAATACATCACCGGTATCAGTTATCAATTAGTCGCATGCTCAGGAAATTACAATATGTCAAGTAACCTTCAGCTATTCTCTGTTTTTGCTTTGATCTCAGTACACCCTGCCCTTGTGCATGCAACTAGGACAGGAAAGTGATATTACATTTCTATGGTAGACAGGGACCTCCCCTTAAGCCTCTCATCCCATTTTAATTCCAAAATATCATGTTCACAATTGTAAGCTGTAAGGTTGTGTTTCATTTACCTGATAACCTTTCAATCCCATCTTATCCAGGATCATTTGACATGCAACCTTGTCATCATGACTGCACATACAAACACACAAAAAATAAAATGGTACAATCTTTAAGAAAAATCATATGCAACAATCGGGAAAAACTAAACTATGGTAGGGTCCATTACACAGTGCAATGATACAAGTCTTTGCCTAAAACGTAAAAGCTCAAAATCTAATGTTCAAGTATTCCGAGCATCTCTCACATAACCTCACATTAGCTAAGGGATTGTGATGCATTTCTTTTAGCTTATATGTCATGAAGGTAAGCATCATTAAATGAATATGTCCATCTCTATCCCTGAACTTTACAACTAGACGATGATAGAATTTACAACTCACTTTCCCTCCAAAATTTCAGGAGCAAGAACACCAAAACGGTGAAGAAACTCATAAAATGTTCTTCTTGTTGGATATCCAGCACAGCTGATCCTAATAGCCTCAAGAACACCCTACAAAAAAATGTCACAAACAACTTCAACTGCCACAACCATCGAAAGGACTTGACAGTTTGAAGCAAAACAAATTGAGATTATGATACAGCCAAATTATACTCACACCACATCGTAACTGCTGAATTATATTGGCATTCTCAAAAATCGCAGGCTTGAGGGCATTGTTTGGCTTCACACATCTGATATAGTGAGGTTCGGTTGAATTCAATGTCTCCATTAAAGATTGAAGTTGTAGCTGCAATTTTAAAACATTTTTTGGTTATTAGAGAGGAAATTATGTAAAAGTCCAAGTTAAGAAGTCTGTCGTTACTAGCAAGCTAAAGAAGAGGATCTATCAACTATGTCATCTGTCTCAAGATATCATTCATGTTAAGAACATCAGAACATTTCCAAAATTGATGCAGAACAGTTTGATAATTATCTGAATGACTGGATTTATGGTTTTTAAAAGCATTGTAATATGTATGAGCTTCCTCAGTTTCGTTTTCTGCATGCTTAACTGCGGAAGGTTACTCAATTCTGGATCTATTTTATTTTCCTTCTTCCACAACCCATGCTGTCAATAAGTTTATAGAAAACAAAGCCTTCATGGCTTAGATAACACAGAAACAAAATCATGAACTTAACATTGAAACAAAATTACCATTTTGCTAGAGAAATAGTTATATCATCACTCATTCAAACAAAAGATTAGGAGGACATCATAACAACCCTTAAGTACTGTTCTTGCCATAAGCCTTGCTGTTATCACTTGGCCACCCCACAGTTTCACAGCCCTCCCCCCAAAAAAAGCACCAAAAAGAAAAAGAAAGAAAAGAAACACCAAGTCAACAACCTGGCTTCTATAGAAACTGTAACTCAACATTTTATTTTACATGGTCTTGTTTCCCTTTTTCCTGTAATCTCGGAATTGTGTTCTGTGACCAGGAACAAGTACGCTATGATGATGCCCAAAACCTGAATTATAGGGTCATGTGCTGAATTAGAGGTCAAGGAGTTTTTTTAACCCTTTATTTAAGTAGGTTTGAAACATTTTGAATGCTTTCACTTTTCCAATGACCATCAGTTTGCATATTGTAAACCAATGGGATTCATTCCTGAACAAAATAACTTAGCTAAAACCAATGATAAGTACAGTTATCAGATAAAGAGAGTTGATAACTGGATCAAAAATACCTTAAAGCGTGATCCAATGGATGAAAATTTGGATGATTTAGAAGACTCCTCAGCAGGAGGAGGAAACAGAGCAGCCACAAAGGAGCACTTTGAGGCTGTCAACAGATCCTGATGTTCAGCCACTACATAATCTTTGTTCTTGTCAAGGAACAGATCAGCCAGATAAGTTACCTGGGAAGAGGACAAGAAAACAAATAGTTGAGTTATCCTTATTAGCCAGAGAAACTTTGTAGATATAAAAGGCAAAACAAGTGTACCTCTCCAGCATAGTGAGAAATAGTAAAACTCGTACGAGATAGCTTCGGTTTAATAAAGCGCTTGTTGTTTTTGAATGTCTGGAACAACTTCTGAGCAAATGTTTCATGTGTGGATTTAGGAAACATACTGCATAAAGCAGTCAAGTAAACATGAAATCAACCAAAACCAAGAATATATTACAGGAGCGAGACTCAGAGAGCATGCAGTTTCATTAAATATGTGGAGCATTATATGCACATGTGCACAGATGCACAAAAAATATACAGCAAGCTATAGTGACTTAGGTTCCTTAAAACTTCAAAGAAATAATGGATCAAATAGAGAAAAAAATACTAGCTGCATACCAAGCTTCATCGAGAAGTGCAATTATTCCTCCAGGTTTCTGCAGAAAAATAGAGGAAGTACTTGTAATTATGCAACATGATGCATAAGAAGACAGTGAAGAATACATAAACTTATAAAGAAACAAGAACATGTCATATTCTTGAAAAGATTATTTCATATAAATTAACAAGAGACAAGCAAGCAACAATGTTGAACCTTCTCAATCAAATCCAACACATCCTGGTTATCAACAAATTCTATGTAGCTCCAATTGATTTCTTCTTTTGTGTATTCCTCCTGTTCCATTTTAAAAACATGCTGCAAAGGCAAAATCACCTTAGATTCAGAATAAGCATGGCCAAGGTAGCATCTTAAGTAGGGGAAAAGAACTATTTCAGAAGTTACCAAACCTGATTGAAATGCTGCTGTAGTTTTTCATTTGTAAAATTGATGCAAAACTGCTCAAAACTATAGATACAAGAAAATAGACAAACTTTTGTTAACTATGAAAGCAAAAATTCCAATTAATTGTATTAAACGGCAAATGTCTTACCTATTAAACTTAAAGCTCTCGAACCCATAAATATCAAGGACTCCAATCAATTGCTTTGAGTTTGGATCTTGTCCAATCGAAAAGTTGATCTTATCTACAAGCCTGACAGAAATAAAGAAAAATGTTTTAAAAGTTCATGCACTATGGTTGAAAACAAAATAGTGATGAAGTTTCTTTACCAATCAAACAAGCGAGAATAGATGGTTTTAGCTAAGGCATCCCTGCTACTGACTGCAGCAACCGGATCAAGAGTTCTTGTAATAATTTCTTCTGGGGTAACCATTACACGCTTTATTAGTGCATCTTCCAAGCTCTTGACATCACACCTATTATATAAATAGTTTATGAGACATATTGATTAAAGAAATAAATAGATGCAAGATAAGAAATCAAGAAATATATTCAAGAAAGAGATAAATAGGTACTTGAGCAGTTCAGCTGTCACATTAAGATGGAACCTAGATTTCTCATCCTTGATTACCGAAGAGTCAACGTCTGCTCCCTTTGCAAATTCAATATTCCCAAGATGTAAAATGGCAGCCACAACACCAAAAATCGCCTCCTGAAAGAATTACTCATCGTGAAAAATGTGAATGCAACCACAAGTGCAATATTTTTTTAAACTAATGGAAGTGAAGACTGACCTGCTCTTCCTCGCTGATTCCAACTATATCCATGGCCCTTATAGTTGCAAGGTACTCCTGAGTATCATCTACCCCATCCAATGCATAGCAGTTTGATTGATTAAGGTAATGATAAGATTTAGGTTCTCCCAACTTAAACTTTTCTCTGACCTGAAAATTGTGAGAGAACATCATCAATTGCTGCCTATTATTAGCAGCATAGGCGAGTCTAAATGCACATGAAGATTGATGCCTAAATTACAGAAATATTCCATTATAAAAGCAAAGCATTAATACCTCTGGCGGTGCTGCGCAAAGAAGGTAAAAGCAGTGGTAATTTCTTTCAGGATTAGAAATTTGGCAAACTCGAGATCTTTCCAGCAAATATGTACGAACAGCTGCTCCAGATATCCTCCCATTCTTGTCAAATTGGATCTCGACAAACTTACCAAAACGACTACGTAGTACCAAGAGGCAGGAAAACTCAGACAAAAACATAAACTAATTAAAAAACATGACAAAACAAACAATTGATTGGAGAAACCAATTTTTTACATTAAAATATACCAATTAGCTGCAATGTCTGAAATATGATTCAACTTTTTAAAAGCTTTTTAGACCCAACATTCGATATTTCAGATGGGAAGTGGAATACGCTATCATCTATGAAGAAGGTTGCAATTTTTCAATCCCTGTAGCAAGCATACACTCACCTTGAGTTGTTGTTCCTTACAGTTTTTGCATTTCCAAAAGCTTCAAGAACAGGATTTGACTGCGAAAATAAACATCCAGAAATACAAAGTCAGGCAAATGCTCCCATTCTTTTCAATCCATTGGATTTATGATAACCATTGCAGAAACTATATAAGAACTACAGATTTATGCCAGTAAAGAGAAGAAAAAGTGGAGGCCAAGAGGTGTTCGGTTTAAGATTCATCTTACTTCTAGAACTTGTTGTTCAACTGTCCGCCCTTCAACTCCTTGTCGACCACCAAGGTATGCAAGGTATCGCATGAGCATCTTTGTAGTCTCAGTCTTACCAGCACCACTTTCTCCACTAACTAGAATTGAGTTGCTTTTTTCCTCATTCATCATTGCCCTGTTTACATGACAAATCAGAGAGACCATTGCATGGAAACATCTTATATCCAGCAGAACCGAGGGTACTTACCTATATGCAACATCTGCAACAGCAAAAACATGAGGGCTCAACTCTCCAAATCCAGCTCCTTTGTATTGCTCCATCATGTGAGTATCATACAGGTGTGGTAACCTTTGGAATGGATTTATAGCAATCAGGATATTTCCAGTGTATGTCTGCGAAAAGTAGTAAAGAATAGCACTTCAGTGTGTAAGACTATGATGACTTTGAAATTAAATCGACAACTTTCTTTGAACAAAATCATACTTCAGCATACGAATAGAGAAAGAGAAAACAGAAAGTATCTTACATAGATTTCATTAAGTTCATATCTCATAGCCAAGTTGTGCAGAACTCCAGGTTCATGCAAATACGAGAGCTTTGTCATGTCATCAACACCTCCAGGAGATGCTTCAGTATCTTTTGGAAATACCTTTGAGATATTTGCCACAGCCTGCCATCAGTTCTTTGGTCAGTAAGAATATTAAGACTAGAATCTATAATAAAAAAAAAAAAGACTAGACAATATTATTAAAAATAGCAGAGAATCCAGTAGATGTAAAGATCAAAGTTTCACTTTGAAATTACTAAATTAACTTTGGATGCATGCAAATATACACACAAACAAAAAGCTGAAATAAACTCACAGTTTTTCCATTTGTTGTGTGGATATGAACTTCTTCACCACTGATTTTGAAAACTTCTCCATCAATCCATGCAAGTGCCGCATCTTCAACCCAAACATGAGAACCTACAATAATATTAACTGGAGCAGCCTGCCGATATATGAAAGTATTAGCCATGCAAAGAAAGAAAACAAGCAGGTGAATGTGTACAAACATAAACAGTCATGACTGTCCAAAACAAGTATGCACAAAAGAATAGTTCCTGGAAACAAGATCAATGAATGTCTCATCTCCAATCAATAACACTCTTCCTGAAATGAGCAATATGCCAAATTAATGGGCAATCCACATCAGAAACATTTCACATCAGTTTAAGATTACAAGAATTAAATTGCCAAGGAGTTAGATAGTGCTATTTTTTATAAATAAAATATTTAAAAGTGTACAAAAAAATATGGTTGAAAGATACACGTAGAGAAAAAAAGATCAATGCAAATAATTCAACAACAAAATAGCCTCATAAACAAAGAAATATTGTTAGATTCCTTGTGAATTTCATAACAATGGCATGAAACTCCATTAAGGATTATAGCTCAAACTTTGTTCATAAGAACAAAAATCTTCCTTAAAAACCAATTTTGCAGCATGATATATGTCCAGCATTCAAAAGAAATGATAAATTGTCAGCCAATGGCACTCACCATACTCACCTACATACTAACATTGCCTCGCCATGACATCCTCAACCCCCGTTTCAACTGCCAATTAAGTCTAATTATTGCACTAACAACTACTGCCAATTCTTTACTGTCCAAAATCTACTACTAAAGGTTATTCAATATCGGATGATACTGGCACGACACATGAAAGAACAAAATAACTAAACCTCTTTTCAGTTGAACTTAGTTTCTCTACTATTTAATTAATAGTTAGAAAAAGCTGAGAGGGCTAATCATTTTTTGTATGAAAATATTTCAATCTTATCATTCTGAGCAAATATAAACTAAGCTGAGGATTGAAAAATAGTCATTCCAAGCTATGTAATCAATCAATGGATGCTAGAACAGAGGAAAAAAACTTAATCTACACCCGACAAAGATTACTTTTCAGCTTATAAACTGATTCAATACACTAATCCTAACTCTATACTTCATTTACATCAAATCCGCTTATAAAGATATAAACAAGATATTATAACACCGATCAAATGTTAAAAATCAAATACTGCTCTACATCTTGACTGCATTGCGATTCTATAGTCCCGTAATATAAGAATTCGAATTTTCTAGTATTAGAAACTTATATATTTGAATTTTTTTTAATTCATAAATCAAAAAGCATTCTTCATTTGCCAATATAACATAAAAAAAAAAACAAAAATGCCATAGCATGGAATACATCAAAGAATTACCTATCTAATATTAAGATTGCCAAAGTTATATATCAAATATAGTAATAAACAAAAATGAAACTAATAATATATCTCAAAAATTAAATAAAAGTAAAGTAGGAATCAAATAACAAGATGCCACGTTCAACCGATTCAACTCGGCCAAAAAAATAGAAAAACAATCCAAACAATCGAGTACCATGACGATTATATGCAGCGATCTTCCTTATATCAACTCATCCGAGACACGACCGAGTCGAAGAAAGAATGATTCGGCGTGTCAGATCGGACCACAAATGGACTGGTAACTCAAGAGTTTTAAGGATAAAACTTTTGAAGAAACCAAAAAGAAAAAAAGATGGCGGTTGAATTCACAAGAAGACGATAACAAGAAGAAAACAAAGCTTTTTTCTCACGATTTTTGCTCTCTTTTCCGAGCTTTTTTTCTCTTTTTTTTTTCCGCTCAGACCAAAATGAAAGAAATAGAAGCAAATGGAAATGGCGTGGTAGTTTATATACAAAAGCAAAAAGTTCAAAAGTTCTTTTTTTTTTTCATGTCTTTAAAATTCTTTTATTTTTGTTACTGGTTAGCTGGGGTCCAATGGCGGGGGGGTGGCGAAGAAGGTCTAGTTGGACGTTCGTGGTCACCACAAACAGTGGAATTTTCGGGCTCTAAAACCGACATCAGTGAAAGTTTTTAGACTAAACTATGCCTTTTTCGTTTTGGTCGGTGTTTTAAGTCTTATACTTGTTGTTATTTACGGTATTTGCCATAAGTTAAGTCCAACTAAGCAATCAAAGGTGGCTAGTCATTTTCAACAAAAAAAAAAAGAGCTTTGATTAAGCAAAAATCATTATCGCATTTATCTCTAATTTTTGGTTTGTCAATGCTATTCATTTTCTAGTTGAAGTTAATATGTTCTAATAACGAAAGGGCATGTTTGTTATTTTGGTGAAATATCGTGGCGAGAGTTAATAATACTTTCCGACCAAAAATATTTGAGACTGCTTGCGGGACATTACACAACGAAATCCGCCCCCCATTTGCTGGCTCGTAATATATTTTAGCTACATATTCGGTTGAGAGAAGCTTTCTTGTGTAAGCACTGAGAATATTTTACGATACGCTTGACCTATCAAAGCCGACATCGGCCGCGAGATCTCATTACATTACGTTGGGAGCTTTGGGTGGGTCCCGCTTCAGGGTGGAAGAAACCAGTGATGAATTGACACGTAATCAGAGCGATGTGGATTGAGCCGAAGCCAATTAAATAAACCCAGATGGGAATTCTAAAAAGAAGGAAGAGTCCACAGGCGACAGAGAATATGGGAGAGGCTCCGCACATGTTGGGCAAGGGGGTAATAACAGAACAGAAATTACGAAAACTTGCCAGAACACGACAAAGTACATAGTTAAAAAGACGAAATCATCCTTTTATATAATCTGCTTTCTCTCTGTTCTCGCCATGCCTGTAATCATTTCTGTTACTAACTGGTCAGAGAAAGTAAAGTAATTTTCTATATTTTCCTGCAATCCTTTTTTTTTTCTTTTTAGTTACTGCATTTTTAAACATATTATCCATGTCTAATTAAAATTTTAAACAAATTAAATAAATTAATTAATTGAATTAACCAATCATCATCTAGTATTGTTTTTTTATGTGATAACTGCTCGAATGTAATCTAAAAATATAAATGATAAAATCCATACAATAAAAGAAAGAAATTTATGTAAGATGTTTCCATAAATATAGATTGTATATTAATGAAATTTTGCTTATTATTAAGTAATTAGAAGTAACATCGGTGTTATGAAACAGAAAAAATATTACCATCAATATATGTGGGATAAATTATACTATTAGTAATTGAAATGGTCTCCATACCCACAAAATGTTCATAAATTGTAAGAGTTGTATCCAAATTAATTATGCACAACATAAATTGATACAAGCAATATCTATCTACTTACATGTGTATATAGAAACATAACTACATATGCAAAAGTAATGCTAAATATGTAAATTTACACAAAAACGGTGTAGCATCGTATATGTAATTAATGCTTTAGATAAAAAAAAAATTTGAAGTCCCATATCAACAACTTTGTTGTTGGACAAAAGTAGTTGTAACAAAATAGGATACACTGAATTAAATTGATATTTTCAGTTTTAAAAACAGTAAATTGATATTTTCTTTTCTTTTTGTGTCCAGCAATACATGGAGAGAGAGAGAGAGAGGTTGATGAAGTTGGGTTGAATTACGAGCCCACAGGAAATATATAAAGATGATTATTAAGCATCTAGAGAGAAGAGAAAGTTGGATAAACGGTAATATGTTAATCACTTTAAAGTGTACATTAAATGATGCATTGATGTTCTTTCACTCCAACTATCAATATTTATGCACAATTTGCTTTTTTGGCTCAATATATGTACACATGTGAGCACATGTATATTGATATTATTACATAGTTTTTTTTTTCTTTTTATTTTTTCATATTGATTTTCTCAACTAACAAACACAATAAAGTACTTTCATTATTGTTCTTGATTTATATCTTCCTCTTTTATATTTTACAAACCAAATGTGGCCTCAAGATTATTTGTTCAAATAGAATTCGGAAACAAAGGTCTGCAAGTTTAGAAAGGTTAATTGGTGCTTGGAACATGTCTACTTTGTAAAGTACAAATCTTATTCGATGAATGGATGTTAATTATGTCAATTAATAATAATTGAAGAGTAAAGAACAATCTGTCATAGCAAGCATGTATATTATTAAAAATAATGAAGAAGTAATATTTTAACTCAGAGTCCACATCTTTCTCTTATCCTCGTGTAGCTTAACATCGATTTACATGAACTTTTGGCTAAATCAAATATTTCAGCGTGACACAACCAAATCTTTTTGCTTAAAATTTAAACCAAAATTTTATAATAATGCTGCTTTTAATAAATCAAGATCCAAATGTGTTTTATAGTTCAATTATTTCTGCATTCTAATTAAACTTTTTATAAGATTAAGAATCGGAATGCTTCTTTGATCAGAATGTTATAAGGTAGAACAAGACCTTTTAAAAATAACAAAATATGAATCCTAAAGATATTAGAAACTAGTAGAAATTCAATCTATATTTATATATTATTAATATTACAAATAAAGTGATATCAACTTAATCCATAAATTAACATAAAAATCTCATCATGTAATAATAAGACATAAGTTAGTACGGGTATATTAATTTATTACTTTTCTTGAAAATATAATTTAAATAAGCCTTTTTTAAAACTTACGTTTAATGTCTATGTTTTATATATTTCAAAACTATGCGTTAAATTATTATTATTCTTTTATATTTTTAAATATTTATAACTTTTGTAAGTCTTTTCTAACATTTTTCAAATAATCAAATCATTTTAAATTCATGGTGTGCCAAGGTTGTCGTTCCTCTACGCCATTCACAAGCAAAGGCTATCATTGCAGTTTGCAGAGCCGGTGGTCAGCGACAAAATAACGGCTGTTGGCCGGTCCAACTGCCCCCAGGGTAGGGCTGCCCGACAACATTGCCAACCTAAATAGTAATGAGTTTGACTGAAAACGTAGAAGTTTATGTGGGTCAGAAACAAACTTTACTTGCCATAATAATGAATTTTTATCAATATATAGACCATATTCAAAATCCGACCCTTTTCGGCGTTGGCAATCGGTTTGTTATTTATATCATAGCTTTTGAGCTTGTTTTTTTTCTCTTTTCAAATTTGTTAAAGTGAAAAAAAAAACAATAAATGGACTTGTAAATAGAGCATTATAAATTAATAAACATTTATTATATCTCTATTTCAATGAAAAAAAGAAAATTAATTTTAAAAAAATCAAAAAAGAAAATTATGTCATACAAATAAACATATTAATATATCATCATATAAATGTCAAGTTTTGTTAAACTATTTCACCAAAGTTATAGATTATTACAAATAAAAATATACGTAACAATCAAATAGCAAAATATTACTAAAAATTTTCTAAAAAAAAAACACACATGCTATATTTCTTTTTCCTGTTTCTTTTTTATTATATACGAGAGACAAATGTAAGAATAAACAATTAGATGTAGTCAACAAATATTTAAAAAAAATAAAATTCTAACACCTAAGAATCAATAATTATTTTCAAAAGAGATAAGAAACTCAGATAAAAATATTTAAAAGCATATTTTTATAACCTCAAAGTTAAGGGTTTTTTTTTTTGAAAAGTAACCTACAAGTTAAGTTACCCTAATTTTTATGGACCATACATTTCAAGAACAAAAATCAGACATTGATTAATTTGGCCTGAAATGTGAAGACAGAAAGAGTACCCAAAACCCATTATTGTATCGAGTAATGTAATAGTAGCATTTTGTTGATGTCCACATAGAAATATCGCACGTTAAGCACAAGTGAAAAATGGAAGGTTAGTCGGATAAAGGCTTACCGACAGGTCTGTCGAAAACTAAGGAGTCCAGGCCTTTAGGGTCCTACAATCTCTACAATCTCTCTCTAGTCTCCAGTCCCCAGTCTATCGCATTTTTCGTTACTATAAAAGGGCAACCAAAATTCCTTCACCCGCCGCCTCCTTTCCAAATCATGGCTTCCTCTTGCTCACTGTTCCACTCCTCTCTAGCCTCCAAATCCAACTTCCCCTTGATCCATCATCGAAACCACCCCAAATTCAATCGCCCCACTCCTACTGTTGTCTCCTGCACCTCCTCCACATTCGACCCTTCCCCCACCATTAGTTCCTCTAACAATAACTCCCCTTCTCCTCAGAAGAACAGACGCCTTGCCGATGAGAACATCCGTGACGAGGCTCGACGCCACCGCTCCACCGCCAAGAACACCTTCTCCGCCAAGTACGTTCCTTTCAACGTCGGTCCCGACTCCACCGAGTCTTACTCGCTCGACGAGATCGCCTACCGGAGCCGTTCCGGTGGATTGCTCGACGTCCAACACGACATGGAGGCTTTGAAGAAGTTCGACGGCGCGTATTGGAGGGAGTTATTCGATTCGCGCGTGGGGAAAACCACGTGGCCATACGGGTCAGGAGTTTGGTCCAAGAAGGAATGGGTTTTACCCGAGATTGACCCGGACGACATCGTCTCGGCTTTCGAAGGTAACTCCAATCTGTTTTGGGCCGAACGGTTCGGCAAACAGTTTCTTGGGATGAACGATTTGTGGGTTAAACACTGTGGAATCAGCCACACGGGTAGTTTCAAGGATCTGGGAATGACCGTTTTGGTCAGTCAAGTTAACCGTCTACGAAAACTGAAACGACCCGTCGTTGGAGTCGGCTGTGCTTCTACGGGTGACACGTCAGCTGCCTTATCCGCTTACTGCGCTTCCGCTGGGATTCCTTCCATCGTCTTTTTGCCAGCAAATAAAATCTCCATTGCCCAATTAGTCCAACCGATTGCGAACGGCGCTTTTGTTTTGAGTATCGATACTGATTTCGACGGTTGCATGAAGCTAATCCGGGAAGTCACCGCCGAGTTACCGATTTACCTTGCCAATTCATTGAACAGTTTAAGACTCGAAGGGCAAAAAACAGCTGCGATTGAGATTTTACAGCAGTTTGACTGGGAAGTTCCCGATTGGGTTATTGTTCCGGGTGGTAATTTGGGGAACATTTATGCCTTTTACAAAGGGTTTAAAATGTGTCAGGAATTGGGGCTTGTTGATAGGATACCTAGATTGGTTTGTGCCCAAGCAGCCAATGCTAATCCACTTTATTTGTATTATAAATCAGGTTGGAATGAGTTTAAGGCTGTTAGGGCAAATACTACATTTGCCTCAGCTATTCAAATTGGTGACCCCGTTTCTATAGATAGAGCTGTGTATGCTTTGAAAAATTCAAATGGGATTGTAGAGGAAGCGACTGAGGAGGAGTTAATGGATGCAATGGCGCAGGCGGATTCTACCGGTATGTTTATTTGCCCACATACTGGTGTCGCATTGACTGCTTTGATTAAGCTTAGGAATAGTGGGGTTATTGGAGCTGGGGATAGGACTGTTGTGGTTAGTACAGCTCATGGGTTGAAGTTTACACAGTCTAAGGTTGATTATCACTCCAAGGAGATTCCAGAAATGGCTTGCCGGTTTGCTAATCCGCCCGTGCAAGTGAAGGCAGATTTTGGTTCTGTTATGGATGTGCTGATGAAGTATTTAGGAGATAAAGCTCCAAAGCACTAGGAGGAGCATTTTGTAAGTTCAGCAGTTTGTATTTCTTGATATTAATGCTTGGTTTTAATTTGGTGTTGCCTTGTCTTTTTTTTTTTTTTTTGGTTAAATTTTGGTCTAGGTTGCCGTACTTGGTGTAGAAATTATCTGTTAGCCACGTAAATTGTCTGAATTTTTTGAGTCAGAAGCTTAATGATGTCTACCTAGATCAGGATTTGTTACTGTTGCCTCAATAACACTTGTTCAATAAAAGGTTTATTTATGTGGCTTTGGGCAATCAGACTTGTGAGCAAGACGATTGTGCCTCAAGAAAGCATCTTAACTCTGCGTTCACAAAACAAAGTTTGTTCCTATGTGGAGTTATGGGTTGTAAGTGTTTCTTCTGTACATACTTATCATGTAAAGAAACGGCTAAAATAATTTTTTTCTAAAGTTTGGAATTAGTTGTGTTTGTGGGGTCCTTGCCAGGAAGTTGTAGGTGGTTTTACTGTTCTTTTTTCCACATATGGAGAATGAGTGACCATTCATTATCAATTAACGAAATTACTTATCTAATATATATATATATATATATATATATATATATATATATATATATATNNNTATATATATATATATATATATATATATATATATATATATATATATATATATATATATTTGTATATGTATATGTAAACTGTGGAATTAGTTGTATCCAGGGGGCCTGGGCACTACTGTTGTATTCATTATCATGTTTCATCTAAAGATTCTATATGTTCTTAACTTGCTAATCTAATAATGGTTAGCCTAGCAGAATAGAGGCATATCATTTGGTGATTTGTTTGTTGCATGCAAGGGACTTCAATGGAGAAATTCTTTAGATGTAGATGTAAGTTTCCACAGAATCTATCTTAAAAGGAACCATATACCAAATGATATGCTTTTATGAAATATAGACTTAGCTTGCCAGTCATTTCTAAGCTTGAAATAATGATATAAATAGAGGCCAAATATCTGAAATAGCCTGTTGAAATTGTAAGTCCAGTATTTTGGTAGTAAAAGTGAATTTTGTGGTGCAATGCAGTTGGGTGATACCGTGCAGCATTAATAAGATATTGGTCTAATGGATTCTCCATGATCTGGAGACTTATAATGGTGAAGTCGTTATTGAGTATATGGCTTATTGACAGAAACATTAAACATATCCTTAAAACTCTTAGAACTTTCTCAATTTATTTCATGTTGGTTTGTTTTCTGTGACCTACGGTGAATCAGCATGTCTTTGGTTGTTATTTGAGTGGAAAACATTAATTTCAAAGATACCCCGTCTGGAATACAATTGCATCCTTCTTGGAATAGAATACAAAAGGCTAAATTTACACTGAAAGATGAGAGAATGAGCACAGATATGGTCCTACTGGTAAAGATGCACCCATTGTGTTCTTTTAGTTGCTCCTCTATTGACCTTTTAAGCTATGGGTTGAATATTTGAAGTAAAAGGAGCTCTGAAGCTGATTGAGTCCTCTTATATTTATAATTTATCGAACGAAGAAATGCAGCGGATCATGCTCTATCTTGTTTTTCTTTTTCGGTGTGATGTCCACCCTTGTATTAAGATTTAGATGTGGGAAAATCTGAGACGTTATTTGTGGGGTGTTTATCTTTTGCTCAATTCGCATCATTGAAGAGGGAAGCAACACAAGGAGATGGATCATGGATGGATAAATAAGTTCAGCTCGTTTCTCAAGATGAGCTTCTAATGGGAAATTGGGAATCCATTTCAGAGATCCCGATGCCAAGTTAAGACAACACGCAATTGATAATTTAACTGATAGCTGAATGCTTGGAACATGTTCAAAAACTTTGAACATATTATCGAAGAGTATTTGCCTATACAGCTTCTTATGTCCATCAAGCGCGTCCAGAATAATCTGACTGGGCTGGCATTGGTTTGTTAAGAAAGCTAGGAATAGGTGACTTAGCTCAAGCTGTCATTAGATTAATTAATGCAAACATCCCATCATAAGCTGTGCGAGGTGGCATCTTCCACATATTTGCTAATGTGCCGGATTCTTCTTTTTCGGGAATTTAGCAGCTTCACATAGACAAACGAAAGAAATAATAAAACTGAATCAGAACCATTTTTAAAGGACAGCAAGACTTCAGTTTATTGCAAAATAATGGCAAATGTCGATGAGGATTAGCACAAGGGGCATGCTTACTAGCAGGCAGCAGCTTTCACATACCATCTAATCAATAGTGCCCCTTGTATATACTGATGTCGCCAAACAATACCAGAGTGTGAATCACAACACAGGTTTCTTCATAGATCACACTGCCTTACCATGCCAAACTGAATTGATTTTGCATTTTCACATAACAAATTTCATAAATTAAGTAAGCTGAAACGGCTGAAACCCTACTCCATCATGCAATTGTGCGAGAATCTTATCTGATCTTTTATAAAAACAAGAAAAAAAAAAAAACAGAGCAACGTCATATTCATTGGATCAGTGATAGCTAAACATGCAGCAACATCCTGTACTGAAACCAAATCCTTAGTGTTTTTAATCTCAACAAGCCATGAACAATCAGGAACAATGATATAATGATATACTCTTGTCATCTGACACACTAGCAAGGCGACCTCCTCCACCAGGTCGAAATGCCACTGCCCAAACCTGGTCTGTGTGATTGCTCATTGTCTGTATAGCTGCTCTCATCTTAAAATCCCATAGTCTTACAGTTTTGTCACTTGAGCCTGTTGCAATAGCCTCTCCATCAGGGCTTACATCCACACTCAACACCCAGCTAGTATGACCTGACATGGCCCCGATTAGAGCTTTCCCCTCAGCATCATAGATATGTACATGACCATCATCAGATGCCGAGTATAGCTTCCGTGAATCAGGTTCAGGAGAAAACACAAGAGACCTAACGGGCATGTAATGGCCTTCAAGGTGATGTAGAAATTTGGCACGAGCTACATCAAAAACAGAAATTGTGCCATCCATTGAGCCACAAGCAAGACGTCTTCCATCAGGACTCCATGCAACAGATAGGACAAACTTCTTGCTGCTGCTTTTATCAGAGGGCTTCGGTCCTTCAGGACGAGGAATTGATAAAGTTGAAATCAACCTCCACGTTGCAGTGTCCCACAGCTTGATTGACGCACTACCCCCACCAGCAACTGCAAGTGTTGTACCCTAATTTTGAGAGTTATTGTAAGAAAGCCAGTCGAAACAAATTCGAAAGAAGCACTTAAAAGACATTCAACATAGCATTTCAATCATAAGTTCTCGTCAAGAAAATTATTCATCATAAGTAGTAGCCTTGACATTCAAAATAAGGTTATTAGCACCACCCGAAAAGATATTTAAGACTAACATAGAAACCACAGGAGCAGGGGTTGAGCCTTGTATATTGAAAGGGTGAATCTTCTATATGTTATATATTTTGTCTTTTTTTTGAAAGGTATATAGACCCCAACAAAAGTTGACTAGCTTCACCCCTGCATAGGAGGTTGTTAAGTGAAGACAGAAAGAGAGATGTTTTACAATAACAAACATAGCAGAGACAAACTCGTACATTTATGCATAGCACACGTGTCTTCGGAGAATTCTATTAACATAAGATCTTCAGAAAAAGTGACAGCTTATCGGTGAGAGCTTATTTTGCCAAGCTTGGCTTCATTTAATGGTTCATTATAATCACTCGAATCACGATATCATTTATTACAAAGGAGTATGAGAAAAAGAGTAATACTATATCTTGCCTACACTGTTCAACTAGGCAACAAGGTAATCCAAACTGAGGCATTGGTAAAATAATTAATATGAATGTCTTTCATTGAAATAAACACTTCATTCATTTGAATAATAGTACGAAATATCTATATCAGTGGCCTTCAAATGTAAAAAATTCAAACAATCATCAATCAATTCCCATAGTTATAATAAATGATCCAAAATTTCTTCTGCAAAAAGTCCAATAAAATTATTACCTTGGGATCGAATTGCATTTGCCAGACCTCAGAGGGAGGAGCTTCGAGAGTGGCGATGGTGGCGTTGGTGTCGACGTCAAACACCCGAACCAAGCTGTCGAGGGAGGCGGAGGCGGCGATCACGCCAGAAGGATGGGCGGCCACCGAAACGACGCCGAGACAGTGGCCGGTGTTGGTGCGGACGAGCTCGAGCTCGTCGGGCCTCCACAGCTTGACGGTTTCGTCGAGGGACCCAGTTAACAGAAGGGCCGGGCGGGTGTCGGTGGCGGGAACCCACGTGGCAGCCCAAACGGACTCGTCGTGGGCATTATCGACGGATTTTAGGCCCGCCAGTTTCATTGATTTTGCCATCTTGGTAATAAGAACCCTAGCAAGTAGATTTACAAGCGAAGTGCAGTGTTCGGTTTGAATTTTTGTTTCTTAAACCGCTTTTGGAGTTTTTGTGAGATTTTTGGAGGGGATTGAAGTGTTGTTGACTTTGGGCCTTATTGACTCAGATATTCCTGGTCAAGCCAGGCCTTACTGACTTTGGGCCATACATACAAAGTCCATGACAGATCCATTTTTATATACTATCCTATATTTGACGGTAAATATTTTACCCCAAAAAAAAGAAATAAGAAAAAGTTTTCAATGTTTGTCAATGACAAGTGGCAAGTGGAGTTTTCCACAAAAGAGAAATATATTACCAGCAATGTACCAGTTAGGTGAAGTGAAGATGATCATGCTGGCATGAGTTGTGGGCAGTAAGGGCTGATTATTTATTGGATATGAACTACGAAGTCTTTTTCTTCTAATTTTCATAATTAATAAAAAGAGAAAAGAATGGTTGGGGCTGGGGGGAGTGGGGGAGGAGGGAGAGCAGCTGATCTGGGTAAGACATTCCATCAATTTCAAATTTTCAATCATGATATGGCCCATGGCACTGGCTTTAATTATAGAAAAGGAGAATATAAAATTATGGGCAAAATGGCAAGTTAAAAGCACACTTTTTCAGCTTGGCCTCGTCCTTTGATTTGAAGCCTTGAATATGAAGGGGGCCAAGACAGACATTTTTCTGAGTTGTTGCTTTTGATCGGGGTGTGGTTAATTAAGCACAACTCTTTTTAATTAACCGCTGCTGCTCCTCTTGTCTATCGTCACTTGATCAATTCCTTCCTGCTCTAAAGAGTCCGGCAGACATTTATGTGTCTATCCCCTTATGCGTATACAGACCGGTAGGACATATCCCATTTCTCCGGCTCCAGTTCCTTGTGAAAAATAAATTCCGCAAAGCTGGAAACTTAAATGTACATAAATACTAGTAGTACCTTTTATGGAACAAGTATTCATCACATCAAAACCAAGCTTTTAAAACTGTAAACTGCAAACTCACACAATTTTCCACTAGACTACAAGTGGAAATAAACGAGGCTTCAATAGGTGAACAAAAAACACCATGAGAGCCCATTGTCAATACTCAACAAATTAATCACTTCCTAAACATTTTAGTATGATACCCAACAGAACTTCAAGCTTGTAATAATCTCCAGCTTAGGCTCCAGCTGATGAACACAAAAAAACAGCACAGTCATAGCCAACCGCCATGCATCCACATCATCCCTGGTACCATCCAAGATAGATACTCTTCAAATCATCAGAAACTGAGAAACACCCAAACTAACAAGGAGCTCCATGAAGGTGAACAAAAAATTAACTCACA
Organism: Theobroma cacao; assembly: GCF_000208745.1. Taxonomy (NCBI): domain Eukaryota; kingdom Viridiplantae; phylum Streptophyta; class Magnoliopsida; order Malvales; family Malvaceae; genus Theobroma; species Theobroma cacao. The sequence goes on from NC_030858.1 coordinate 4,294,943, forward strand.
TGAAGCTCCCATTTCCGTAATTCCTATTTATATATCTACTAATATTATTTTAATTAATACTATATATACCCTAGTATAATATATTCAGTCAACTTTTGATTAATCGTATGTATACGGAGAAACCAAATCAACCAGAAAAATTTGGGAAATGTCTGAACTTGTTGCTGGATCGCAGCTATATCCTTTGCTTCTCTTTCATGGAGTTTATTTTCTCTAATTTCAACCCATCCCTGAATCTGGCAATAAAGGTCTCAGCTTTAGCGTTAACATCAGGACTGGGACAAAACACCGGGACCCCTCCAATTCCAACGCCAACCCCATCATCACCGCCCATCATGCTGGCCGTCTCCACGTCACCCTTGCTTGATGAGACATCAACTTCCTCCAATTCCGGAGAGCTACACCGAGAACTAGGACTGCTCGGTATCTTAACAAAATCCCCACGAAAAACAAATTTGAACTCCGTCATTTTAAATGGTGGCGGAGGTGGTGGTGGTGGTGGTGTCGGAATTAACGGTGACTGTCCACCGCTGTTCACGTTCTCGCCGTAATAGCTAGAAGTGTTTGCTTTTGTCGGCAATGGTGGCCTACCGATGGTGGCTGCAGTTCGCCTCCGTGAAGGTTCGGGTGGCGGTGTTTGTGGTGCAGGTGGTGGTTTGGATGGCGGCGGAATCTGACTCTTTTGCTTCAATAGTCTTTTTGTAGAGAAAAAAGCTGGTGGCGGTGCAGGTGGTGGTGTTGGCTGGATCTGAATATTTCGCTTTGATGATCGTTCTGAAAGTGAAAATGCTGGTGGGGGAGGTGGTGGAGGCGGAGGTGCAGGCACTGAATGGATTTTTTTGCTTTTGCTGCCCTTTCTGAAGAGATTGTATTTTTGAAAGACCGAGGGTGGTGGTGGCGGGGGTGGAGGTGGAGGAGGTGCTGGTGATGGTGGTCGTATGGTAGTAGAGTAATAAGGTGGTGGCTCACGTGGAGAATGCAAAGGACAATCGTGCTGATGATCATGATCCTTTGTCTTCTGCTTCTTCTTGCTCTTCCTTAACAAAGCAAAAACCATCTTTATTTCTTTGGTTGCATTACTTCTTCTACGTTCCAATTTCCCATACTTGTGCTCCGATCTAAAGCCCATATGCACTGGCGGTGATGGTGGTCGCCGAGGAGGTGGCGGTGGAGGCTGTGGTGGTGTTACTGGCTGTGCAGACTCAAGATTATTGAATTCAACATTATCGTTCTGAATCATCACCTTCTCTTTCTGCCCTACCGCTTGATAAATTCGTCTTGGCTTATGGCGTGCAGCTGGAGGCCGAGGCGGTGGTGGAGGTGGAGTTGACGGTGGTGATGAAGGTGAGGGACGAAGCACAAAGGTATCAATCGGAATGACTTTTGCTTCAGATTCCTCAAACTCAATTCTCGTCCTACGAAGCTCATGAACTTGATCATTATAATTTGTTGAGGATCGATATTTGTTTATTTCAAAATCATCAAAAAAACGAAACCGATGTTCACTAGTCTCCCACAAAGACTCCTTTCTCAGATCTGGATACGAGCTACTGCTTCTCTTCAACCTCCTAACGCTGGTTCCCGACGCGTTCATCGGAGGATCATCATCGTAGATCTTCCTTCCTGGATACCCAAACCATTGTTGCGAATTAACAGGATGGCTAGAAGCCTCATTCTTATTATTATTATTATCATTTCTAACATTGTTGTTGCCGCTGCTGCCGCTGTTGTTATCATCATCATCGTTTCTTCTAGCAAAAACGCCGCAAAGAATGGCAAACAAGACTAGAAAAATGTTGAGGGAGTCCCAGCTTTTCCTCACACCGTTGGGTCTAAAAATCTGAGAGGTGATGGAGAGAAAAGGAGGGACGGCAAAGAACAAGAGAAGCAATGCGATGATGGGTAAGAGAATGATGAGAACCGGTGGGGTGAAAAGAGGAGATGGTGAGCGACGGCGAGGCATGGAATTGCTCAGCTGTGGCCATATCGGTGGAGGGTCTCCGGCTATTTCCATGGGAATGGTTTTGGAGTCTTCTTTGTATTTGGGAGTACATTTGTTTTGCTTGTGAGGAGAGACTTTATAAACTACAAGGGGGAGGAACCTTGACTTTAGAGGAGAGATATTATGTTATAAGAAATGAAATAATGGACCTTTAGCTATTTTTTAATTACAAACTGGATTGTTACATAACCATTAATTTATTTGACTATTTAATGTGTCGGAAATGAAATTAAATACATTTTAAATAAAAAATTATATATGTGCACTTTCCCTTTTTTTAATTTAATTTTTGGTTTGAATGACTGGAAAAGCATATATGACCATTTTATTGTACTCTAATTATTTGGCAGCTTTTTTTTTAAGGCTATTCAAAGCCATAAAATGACTTACGTGGATTAGTCTCTTGCTTTCTTTAAACACAAGAAACTCTCGATATTGTCAAGATAATATCTGAATATGATTGAAGTATTTTTAATTAAGACATTTTCGTGATGTATTTGAACATTTGATTTATTAATTAATATATAATTATTTATTTAAAAAATAAAATTTAAATTTTTTTTAATTATAAAAAAAAGAACACTTTCGTATCTATCAAACAACAGCAAATGATAATTCAACAGCATGAAAAGTACATTCATACAGAAATCTCTTAAACATTTTTCAATCAGCAAGAAACACAAATTTGTACGGATTGATTTTACTTCATGATCTAGCTGGTGCCTGGTGCATTAGGCATTTGTTTGGTAGCATTTCTCTTTCGCCATGAATGCCGACTTGGTTCATCAGCATGATTTGTTTGATGTGCTTTAATTTCTCAAAATCAGAGTAAATAAAGAATTTTTCCATGGCTAAGAGACAAACAGCAAATGACAAAATAGAAACCACTTTGTAACATCTTACTTAAACGAAAAAAAAAAAGGGTTTTTGTCCGAAGTCAGATTTCTGGTTTGGAAAGAGTTTGTCCTTCCTGACTTCCTGCAGGGGATTTTACAAGTGAAGCGAAAATCCTGAAAGGAAAAAGGAAGCCAACTTGGACCCTGTTCCCACGTGTTGGCCAATCCATAGGTAAGCAAAGCTCTTATACAATGACGTTTTGAGTTACTTTGTACATTATTGGAGCGTGGCTGAAATGATTGAAATCATACCCTTTGAGAGCAAAACTCGAAAACAATGCCTTTGGGTGGCATTTTCTCAAAAGAAAAAATATATATATAAACTTAACACAGCGCTCCTTTTAATTCCTCTTTAACCTTTCCCTGTTTACTGTATAATCAGTGTTATTTGGTATATAATCCTCAATCATTAGCATCAGAATGCAGAGCCTTAAACTTGGCTGAGGATCCCCTCCTCTATCAGATTAAAATAAATAAGTCTTACCAATATAAGACCTTAAATATCAAAGGAAATCACGTTCTCACCTTCGTTGGAAGATAGAAATTTAACCTGTAAAATGAAATAAACTAATCAAAATAATTAATGCAGAAAGGCTTAATGGAATCCACTCATCCAGCACCCTTCAGCTTTTTGAACTTATCTAGGTAAAGATTTCAGTGTGTTATAAAATTAATGAGGAGACAAAACAACTTTAAGTAGACAAACAGTGATAATTTTCCTTGCATTACCTTTTCCACTACCATCGGTTTCAATTTCAGCGGGGGAAAACTTTACCCATCAGAAAGAAACACAGAGAATAATTTTTTTTGAAAACTCTCACTTTACCTCTCAGCTCATAGCCAGCCAAACTATTCTTTATTTTTTTTATGGAAAACAATAAAAAGGTCTTCTTCCAAGCGTGGCAATTACTTGTCCTGGAAAATCATGGCAGTACCACCAGCATTCCTGGGGATAAAAAAAAAAAGAAAGATTATAATTTGAAGGGTAGCTCTTATCTTATTCCTGCCCCACGCTTTCCCTTAGGGTACAGATTATTATCATAATTCATACGTAAATAAATAAATAGATAAAACCCTTTGGATCAGGCCCCATCGCTGGTTTGCCACCTTTCTTCAGAAAGGTTTTTTGATTTTGCTTTTTGATGCAACGCTCCACCAAAACAACACTGGCGAAGACATGAACTGCTTCGAATCACGCCGTGATGAGTACGCGCATGGTTATCGTGTGGGATTAAGATTAATTTTTGTGTGTGTGTTTGACTGCTGTTTTTCTTCACGTAGGGTCTTGTAAAAAGCGGGAAATAAAAAAAAGAGTATAGAGACAGGTAGGGCAAGGACAGCCACTGACCACGAAGTGTCCTCTAAGGCTCTGCAACAGCTAGGCAGGCAGCGTCCCGGTGGACAGCCTGTTGTTTTCTCTCACGTGAGAAAATTTCTTTTGTTCAATAATTTGAAGTTTAGATGGATGATTATAATCAATACTTAGATAAGGTGATTAAGAAATTACTTTACTTGATCAGACCTAATCATTTATCCTAATAATCTTTTTTCTTTAATAAGATATAGTATTTGAGCTTAATTAACTACATAACCATAATGAGTCCTTGGTGTAGTTTATTTTTTGAAAAGAATTTAGGTAATCCAACAGCTTCATTTTTGGGTAATTCGATAAGAATGAATGAGCTTTTAAATGGGATTTTTTTTTTGGAAGAAAGAACACATAGGTTTGAGAAATGGATATTTCAAGTGTTGATGATGACCCCATTTCAAAAAGGCATCAAAAAGCAGTTTCTTACCATCATTATTAACATAGATGGATGTTGTTGTCCCCTATTGTTTCATCATTTCATCAAATAAAATGGGTAGGAGCCAAAGAAGCAGACTAAAAGAGAAAGGGGAAAGATTATTATATATATATATATATATTTACATTATCGAGTTTAGCTTCAGCCTCTGCTATTTGGTCAAAATTTTCTGTTTTTTTTAATGATTTTATAAATTACAATTTTAAGATGACAATTAAGAAAAAAAAACTCATAATATTCAAACTTAAAAGCATTTAAGCATTTGACTCATTAGTTGGTACATAATCTCTTTTTCAAAATGAATACAGTTCGAATCTCCCAAATATATAAAAAAATAATTATATTTAAAAATATTGTGCCATGCAATCATTAAATTTATTTATTTGTAATATTATATTGTGCTAAACATTTAGTTCATTGATTAGTGTATGATCTCTATCTTAAAAAAAAAATAGAGTTTAAATCTCCAAATATATATAAAAAATTCACCCTTAGAGTTTGAATTCCCAATTATATAAAAAAAAATTCACGCTTAGAAATACTTTTGTAATATTATATTGTGTCATGTAGTCATTAAATTTATTTATATGAAACATATATTTTTATAATTTTTTTAATTTAAACTATTTAAAAAATTCAAAATAAATTTTAATTATTCTATTATATTCAATAAAATTTTTATATTTTTATTTTGATTAAGTAGATCCTTATTGTTAATGGTTACGCAACTATATATTATTAATAAAAAAACCACTTGTTATTTTTATGTTGTGTGGTGTTGAGCTTATGTTAACATTAGAGTATAAAAAAAGCCACATAATTATATTATCATGTCTCGTTAGTAGGTCATATTATCATTTAATATAATATATCAATATAACACGTCAGTACTATGTGACATAAAATGACAAGTGATATTGACTAACAATAATTAATCAACTATTAGTTATAAGAATCTATTTAATTCAAAATAAAAATATAAAGATTTAATTAAATGTAATAAAAATAAATATTTATTTAAAATTTTCATAATAAATTTTGAAACGTAATAAAAATATACCTAGTCACTTAATTTGCCTGATATATTATAACACACGGGAACATGGAATTTCAAAAGAGTTCCCATCTAGTTTAGTTTTCTGTTAACTAGTCTTGAGTTTCTTTGGCTGCCATCAATAATTAGCAAAAGAAAAAAACAATCAAGTTTTCCATTAGATTTATCATTTTTTAGATCCAAAAAAACTCATGAATTGCTTGAGCAAAATAGTGGGCATCAGCACTCACTTGTGGGAATGCAATTCCAAGCATATGGCCTACATTTACAATGCTGAAGAAAATCTTCAAAAGTTGTAAAGAGGAAATGAGGTACTCAATCGTCGCAGACATAACGTATAGCGTAGGATGGAAGTCGTTTAGCAACAACCACGAATGAGGTGTACGAAAGAAGTGGATGGATGGCTAGAAAGAGCAAAAACTATGAATAATGAAGAGTTCGTTTGGTAATTGAAGAATAACTCACCGGGGTTGCAAAGAGGGAAGGAGGTATTCAACCGTCATAGACAAGATGTATGATGTATGGTGCAGGGTGGAAGTTGTTGAGCAACAACCACAAACAAGGCCTACTAAAGAAGTGGATGGATGGGTGGAAAGGGCAAAAACCATGCATAATGAAAAGTCCGTTTAGTAATCAAAAAATAACTTATTGGGGAAATTTTTTTTTTGGTGTAAATTATTTTACAGAAAAATTTAATTTTTTTTATATTTTAAATAAATTATCGAAAACATTTTCTATCGTTTGAATCATTTTGTGAAAAATATTTTTTATCATTACTAGTGGAGTTATTTGAGTGTTAAGATGATAAATAGGAGTTTATTACAAAGCAATAATATTATTTGATTTTCACTAATTTAAAATTAAAATAAAAATAGATATGAAAATAACTAAAATCAATAATAACATTTTTCAAAATATTTAACCACATATTATAACTATATATAAAAGAAAACCAATTTCTTATCTTTGCGCCACTTGAAGTGATAGTTTTGTGCCACATGAAGTCCCGTTGATTGACATGTGAATTGGTTGAGTTTGGAGGCTTTTAGGCAAGGGTTAGGACTTTCGCTCTAAACGTGTGGGTTTGAAGTCTCCACACTTATATTTTTCATTTTTTAATTCTTTTATTTCTCAATATGATCTCCTTTTATCAATTCTTTTATTTCGTCTAGATTTATAAATTTCTCGATCAATTTCGTTATCTTGTCCTCAACTATGAGCTTCAAATGATAGATAAGATTCTTGCTTTTTGCCTCAGTCAGACTTTTTTCTAACTTGTGAAAATCATATTTGCTGGGTTATAGGGTATGGGCTATCCATTGTTGTGACCCATAAAATTGAAATAATGGAAGCTGGATTGATGCATGGTTCGACAACTTGGTAACAAATCCTGCTAACTGCCTCACGCCTGTTTTGTATCCATGCGGGTGTAGATCATTTTTCTCCCCTATTCCTTTGGATCCAGTTAACGGATTTAGATCCAATTCACGGGTGTTTATAGATACTAATTAAATATGCTTGTATCTAAGTATTTTATTTAACGATTAATGTAATATAATTATTGATATGATCTTTAACTCTTATACAATATTAATTTATAATTAAAGTAAGCTCTATGTTTCAAATTTTTTTTTATCTCATCACCTTTTTAATATAACACTATAAAAATATCAATATTTATCAATTAAGTAAGGTATCAAAAATCTATATTTATGTGTATTGATTATAAAAATATTAACATTTATAAAAATTGTGTAAGACATCCAAAGCTTATACTATGTGCATTCACTATAAAAATATTAATATATATGAATTGTTTAAGATATTCAAAATCTATAATTATATGTATTTTATTATAATTATTCGTAAAATTTATTCAATTTATAAATAGCAAATAAAAAATTTAATTGTATTAAATGATTTCATTAAAAAAATATTTTAATTTTAATAATATTGAATAATTTAAATATTAATATTTTAAATTAAAAAAATTAAGTTAAATATTAATATGTTTTATTTTTTTAATATTTAAAGTTAAATATTAATATTTATTAAATATATTGCTAAACTTAGTATAAAGATCCATTTCTTTTGACATAAATTATTTTTTAAAAAATACTTTCAAGATTTATACTTATTTAAAAAATAAAAAATTTATTTTCAACGTAAAACATTTTAAGAATCATAAAAAATGTCTTAAGTCGACCTAAAATACTTTTTAGAAAAAAAAAAACTCTCATTCTAAGTTATAAATTTCTTTTCGGCTCGAGGGGCGTAAGCTCAAGCCCAATTGAACGTACTTCTTTTCGGCCCATTGCACCATTTGTCTTGCTAGCCCGTCACGCTGCGTTTAGTTCATAATTTGTCTATAATATTCTAATTTTTTGTTAGGAACAAAAACCCTAACGCTCTCTGTTTTTTTAAACGGTTGAACCCGGAAGCATCTTTCTTCTCCGTTCGATTCATTTTTCCGGCAGCCCTTTCTTCTTTTTGTTTTTTTCCCCTTCATTTTCTGGAACAATAAAGAAGGAAAGAGAAAAAGATGGTTTGGTTTCAATGCGAGGATTGCGGCGATAACTTGAAGAAACCAAAGTTAGCAAACCACTTCAGAATTTGCTCTGCTTCCAAGGTCTTATTTTTCCCCTTCATTTTTCTATTCTTTCAACATTTTGTTTCGGTTAAACTCGAACTCTCGACTAATCAATCATCTTTTTGGATGATTCCGTAGCTATCGTGCATTGATTGTGGAGAGATTTTTGGGCAGCAAAGCGTTCAGGGCCATACGCAGTGCATTACTGAGGCAGTAAGTTTCGCAATACTTAATTTTATTCAGTAACTTGCTAATAAGTAATCTGACAGAGCATTATGTTTTTCCTTTTTCTTTTTTCATATTTAGGAAAAATATGGTCCTAAGGGACAAGGTAAAGCACCGAATATTTCGAATGCAAAACCCAACAAGGAAACAAAGGAAAAACCTGACATTGATATAAATGTGGGCTTATCTCAACGTCCTCCATGGTTTTGTAGGTAATGTTCATTTTTATCCAGACTTTGTTATGCCCCTTTTTTGTTATATATTATCTTGTATGTGGAGGCTTGTAAGATACTGTTGAGGCCAATAAGTCAAGTAATTTTCTTAGAACCTTATTTGAATGTCTTTGTTGGTGCCTTATTTTGTGGTGGAAGAACATTTAACTTATGAATCTTACTGAAAAAGTTATGAGGGGTGTTAGTTGGGAATTGCATGTGGCTTTTGTTCAATGAAGAAATAAAACAATTAGTGTTGCTTAAACGTATTTTTGTATTGCACAGAGGTCCTTACCCATAGTTTTGCTCAAGCTACAAGCTTTTAAGTTTTGATGAAATTCTTCCATTCTAATTTTCCTTTGCTTTCATAAATGAATTGAGGAAGCAGCAGATCAACAAACCAAACCAAGTCTTAATGCAAAATGAATTATTTTCATTCACGGAGAATAAATCTCTCTGGTCCCCTGGGGTGTTGTCTGGTTTTCTGTGAATAATTCGGTCCATTAGCTGTAGATTTCTGGAGCCAATGCTATAGATTTTGGTAATTTTTTAAGTTTATCGTATCAGATTAGATGTCTGATTTAATGAAGCAAATTATATCTGGCTAGGTGCAGAATATAATGACTTTGACATTTCATCTGGTGAGGCAGTTTGTGTTGAGCTCCTGAGCGACGGTCCCAATTACCATGATATAAAAATTACACATGATAAATATTTTGCTTGTGTTTGTTATTTATCATTCTATATTGAGACCTGAGGAGATTCTCTTCATTATCTATGTATTTGCAGTCTTTGCAATACTAAGGCTACCAGCCAGCAGACCTTGCTTCTTCATGCTGAAGGAAAGAAGCACAGGGCAAGGGCTCGGGCTTTCCGTGCTAAGCAACAACCTAAACGGATAGAAGAATCTGCCCCAGATACTAAGGTTTCAACTGAAAATAAAGTGAATGGTGAGTTGGTGGAGAATAAATCTGTTGGAAAGGCCAAACAACAGGACCTGCCCACAGATGGCCATGTCCAAATCAACTCAGAAGCAGCAAATGGAGATTTATCATCAAAGAAAAAGAGAAAAATAGATGTGTCTGTGAGGGATGGTACTGACAAAAATAGCGGGGATGATAGCTTAGAGGAAGCAGGCAATGGAGAAGTCATTCAAGTTGGGGTAGAAAAAACAGAGGACATAAAGAGAAAGTCAAAGAAACCCAAACATAATATTGTAAAAGAAGATAAAGCAGAATCTGCCTCTACCAAAGAAGATAACAAACGGAAGATAAAGTGGAAGAATTTGATTAAAGCAGCCTTGAAAGCTGTATGTCTACTCATTATGATTCATTTTGTTTCAACCTTTTTTCATTATATTAGAAATTATGGTACTTATGATTGTTAACATAGCTTTGTTAAGATAAACATGGTGCTATAATTGCAAGAGCTCCCATGTCCTTTCCCTGGAACCAGTGGTTGGGAACTAAGCAGAGGCCCAAAGTTACTCTCCTTTTATTAAAGTTACAATGATCTTTCCCTCCGTGGAACTTGCACTTGCATTTATGCTTTCTTTTTTGTGATTGTTGCAGAGTCCTGATGGAGTTTTGAAGATGCGAAAGCTGCAAAAACTGGTTCTAAAAGCCCTCCAGGAAGCAGGTGTAGATGAAGAGAAGTCCCAACTAAGTGAAATGCTGGAGCACAAGGTGAGGGGTGGTTCTTTGTGTTATTTGTTTACTAGCAAGTTTTCTGTGTTGAGGTTTTTTTTTTATTAAAAAAAAGAACTTCTGTAAATTTTTAAGGGGGGTTGGTTTAAGAACTGAAGCTCTTGTTTAATCTTGTCATAATATTCTTTTCTCCTTGTCTGTGCAGATTACTTCAAGCTCCAGATTTACAGTTGACAACAAATACGTCCGTCTAGTGGCTAAAGACTAAAATTAATCTTTAATGAAGCTCTTTTGTGGTGGATTTTGGAGGATGGCAATGTCACCAGCAATTGTTTTTCCATTGCAGTTTTACAGTCATTCATTCCTTTTTCTTTTTGAAAGGCCAGTCATTTATTACTACCTTTTGTTTGAGAATCTTGTTGGAGCTGCTCTTTAACCTATTAATCATTTCAAATGCTTATAGAAATTGCCTTCATCTACTGCATAAGAGGAAAGAGAATTTTGCCCAAGTTATGAGTGTAATTCACATTGAAATACCACCAAAAAGGATTTGTTTATTCCAAAGTATATATAACAATCATAAACTTGTTTCCTTTGGGCCTGGATATTGATAAATGGACGTGAACTCTTAATAAGTTTTGAGGTCGTGACACTTTCTGCCTACTAGGAATCTCATTGAAGATATAGCCGCCTATTCTGCTTATTTATTTATTTGGGTAAGTTATCCGCCTATTTTATGCTGCTGGATTATTGTTTCAGGACTATAATTAATTGAGAATCAGCCGGTGTATTAAAAAATTCGTTATAAGACGCCGAGGAACATTGATTCAAGGCCTTTCCTGGACTCGCTGGAGTACAAGATTATGATGTCAATGCGAATTCTTTCCTCCACTGGACTAACAAGCATATAATCAGCATCTGGCGGGAGGGTTATTCTTATAGAGCTAGCAATTTAACTTTGTTGCCCTTTCGACCAGTTAGCCATCACCTGAGTGAGCTTACAGTGATGACAACACCGTGGAGTGCGGACAGGATTGAAATTTGTTAATAAAGCTCATTCTGTATCAACAATGAAGCAAGTTATTCCATTAATGAACTCATCATATTACTTACAAATAAACATAGCCTCAAATTTCATGGTTCTATCAAAGGCCAAGTATAATTTCTTGTATGAATTCCTGTAAACAAAACATTTCTCCAATATCTGTTGTCTTTACAAGGATGCTCAGCAGATGGGACAGGTCGGTACTGTTTCTCATATGGCATGCTTGTGGGACAACAGTTTCCACATTGCCGCCCAGGCATTCAATATTTAATTTGCATGCAATTCCTTTGAACTCAACATGGATAAAGGTGTGAGAAGCATACTTCGAATTCTAGGTGATTAGGTTGAAAATAGAATAAAAACTATTATGATCAGCAGTACAACAGAGCATGCCATTGCCTGCAACAACAAAGACGTGCAGTATATGTTATATACTATTCGAGTATATTGAATGTGATTTTTCACTCATTACATTAAAAATAAATTGAAGAAATACATTTATCAAACAAAAAGTTCAAACGCAAGAAAAATAGAAATCTAATAATCTTAACTGATGGCAATAATGATAGACTTCTTCTGGTATGTATGAGATTATGATCCGTTGTTAACTATTGAATAAGTTACTTTTGCGAGGAGGAGAAGGGGGAGGGGGGAGGTGGGGGTGTACTTACAGCAATTGCAGAAGCAGCAAGGCCTGCTCTCTCCCTAGGATCTTTGCGGTAGTGATTTCCAAAATAAAGAAATGTAGCATAGTACCACATTAATGGGCACACAAATCCTGAGAGGAAGCTGTGAAAAAACAAGATAACATTATAAATGGAAATTTGCAGCTGGGAGAAGAAGAAGAAGGGTAAAAAGTACTCACGAGAACCATCCTATCCCACAGCCAAAGCATGGAAGAGGTTTGTCAAAAATCCCTGTCTGGAAGTCCTCTACATCTTTGATAAGGGTATACTTGCCTTTTTCTGTGGCATCTGGTGCTTGCCCTACCATCACAGCTTTACTTCTCAATTGATTGAATAGACATACAAATATCATGATGCTAAGATCAATGTTTCAATTGATAGAGGATCACATATGGAACATTGCAGCACAATATATATAGATCAAAGAAGTAGGAAATGACACTGTGCCTCTACTTGCTGCAGGGTATGGGTCAAAAAACCCTGATTGGGCATGTGAAGGCTAAATAGGATCACTACCTTTAAATACTGAATAGTATCGAGCAGATGGCCTCAAAAGATCAAGATGTTTATCAGAGACTGATTTAGAAAGCTCAAGGTTGTTCCTCAAATTCCCTACCTCCTCAACAGCAGCACCTGTGACATTGAGAATTCATGTTCATAGATGGTAAGGTAACTGGATCAAGTGTATATACTCATCAATTAACCTAGGAAAAGAAATCATCATACTAATCACTTGCTTTATTTTCTTCTTAAATCCTCCAAGAACTACTACTTGTGGCAGATTGTCCACAACAATAAAAAACAAGGTCTATTGCCACAATGTTGGATTCCTAGTACGAGGTATACACAACAAAAATCTTTTGATGAGGATCAAAGCATAAAATTTTCTACAAATATCAGAACCTTTCCTGTTAAATACCATCTATCCTTGTTCAATAGATCAACCACATTCATATGTATCTGCAACTATACACCATGATATAAGTATTTTTTGAACAAACAATTGCTGAAAAGTGACAAAAAGGGATATATGGCAGGTGAGATACACATCACTGTAGAATATAGTTCATACTGTTCTGCTCTTAGCTCAACTTCATTTCTTTCCTATCAGATAAGCAGCCATAAATATAGTCGCAAGCTGTATGCTATTGACTCATAGACTGAGGAACTTTATAAATAAAAATTAGTAAGGCAACTACACTACTGATGATATTATTTTCCATTCTTGTTCTTACAAATCAAGGTATTTATTTACCTAGAAAAAAATCATATGGTAGTATTTGACTTTTCAACATCTCTCATCAGCTGCGTGACATTCTTAGACATTACAGTATTTCTATTTAGTATTAGAATTCATTATCAATGCATTCAATGAACTCTTATACTGGCTCATAAGAAAATCAAATGCCTCCAAAAAGCAAAAAACATAAGAGCTCTTCTGAAAGAAGGGAAACAAATATAATCAAACAGCATCAATAAAAGTACAGGTTTTCTCTACAACTTATTAGCCTGACTAATAACTGGCATATTGAGGGAGAGAAATTAGTAAATATAAAAAGGAAGAGAGATGGATTACTTTGATCCATGTCTGCCAGAGCTGACGAGTTCGGAGTATCAAAGGCCTCAGTGTATACTCAACGAAACAATTTCCTGCTTCAAATGATAATGTAGAACCTCAGGTATAATTCTATAGCTGATGATGAATTGCCATCTATAATCATGCTTTCAAACATAGTCCATTTTGTAGTACAAATAAGAAGAAAAATAAAAATTTGATTGGAAAAATTGATCTATGATGATACTAAACGGCTAGGCTAGCAGCAGGTAAGCTAGCATAGAAGCAAAGAACTAAAAACAGAAATATCTTTCAACAGAGTCAACGTGCTCTTAAACTTAAAGTTCCCAGACAACAAAAATGCAGCTAAACTCATGCTTTTTTGAAACTCTGCTACGATCCAAGTTAAGATAGAGTTCATAAATTCAACAAAAATTTTGAAAAATCCAGGATAACTGCTATGAAATGTACATATAATTTTTTAGGAATCATTCGGGGAAAAAAAGGAAAGAAAGAAGATTGAAAAGAAAAACCACAAATAAAAAAGGAAATGAATAATATAATTAATTACGATCTGATAACTTTCAATCTCTGGTTATTTGAATTCAATTACTTGGATGATTGAACAAGTAGATAGAAATCTCATTGGATCAATAATTACTAAATAAACTTTAGATATACAAGTGGGAACAGAAATATCCAGATGAATTCCTGACCAGACTTAAGCTAAGACAATCCAAGAAAAAGGAAAAAGCAGATTATATGCACCATAATCTAAAATTAAAATCCCAGAAAAAAAAGACGAATTCAAAACACATAATCTTAACAATCAGACAATAAATAATCAAAGAACATAAAATTAAAAAAGAAAAAAAAGAGAAACTTGCCTGTGAAGAACTGGAACTAAGGAGTGAGCTTTGGATTGATGATTTCTTTTGTAAACCGCCAAAATGAAGAAAACTTACAAAAAATTTGTAATCGAGGAGTGTTTTACATGAAAAGCAAAGCAGAAAACTTCTCTCCTCTGTTTGAATACGGAGCGAAAATTGACTTCTATTTTTGTCTTGAGAAATAATAATGGCGGAAAATTATGGAAAAATAATTTTTTTATTATATTGTCGCTTGTCTTACTTTATTATTATCCTTATCATTGCTTGTAATAAAATAAACATGCTTTTATTCACTTTATTTGAGCGCTACCTTGAAAATTATTTACTCCTTGATTGGAATTGGACCACGTATAAAATGACAACAAAACCCCTCAGTATGACTCATCTTGTGTTTTCTTGGTATTATTGAATTTTTATTGGTTGGTCCATTTTCGTTTGGATTTTTCTGTTTTTTTCTAATTTCTAAATGGCCAACTTGTTGCCGGCAATGATTGAGTTATTCTAGTACCGAGCAAAGCATTGTGTTATCACCACTGTATTTTCCAATATATCTTTCATCGGTTTTGAACAATTTAACAAAAGCCATCAATTTCATTTTTATACGGTTGGGGTGATTATTTAGATAATATTTGATGAAAGACTAATAAATAGTTCTTAGCAACCTACTAATTAATAAGTAATAATACTATTAGTTTAAATACAATAGTTGAGAATGGAATTCTTCTGATAGTAAAATGAAATTAGAGAATGCTAGTGGTCCAAAATAATCAGACGGTGATAATGCTTTGAGTGGTTCAATATTTTTGTGTGCTTCAAAATCAAAATATGTCTATGCCCATGTGCTTAGGTCATTGAATTCCAGGAGAACGACAAGTCCCCATCCAAAGCCTAAAACTTGAGCTTTGTTTGATGGATGAAATAATTTGGTTTGGAAAGAAAGCTTAGAAAATAAATTAGTCAAATTTCTGGTTCATAATTATAGATTCTGATGGCAAACCTCACACGTAAATGGGCCCTCCTAAGATTATCATATCAAATATACATGAAAGTGAATGCCAGAGCGAAGGCCTACTATTTGAGGCCCGGGGTGCTCCAAGGATTTGAAACGCACCCTGAAATGACCATCTAAATTTGCATGTCACATATTGGTATGAAACGACGTAGTATATTGCATTTGTCAAATTCGTGGTGGTTACATGCCGAAGTTAAACAAGATCCATCATCAACCACCCACCTGCCCCGAGGAACAAATATAAAATAAAAGAAAAAAAGGGAAGAAGACACTTTTGGTGCGGGCAAGCATTTTGGGAAGTTGGGCAAAGCTGCTGTTTGGTTGGTTTCCAGCCACGCGCCTCGACTTTCCTTCCCTTTAGTTGGAGCCCATTGGTTTCTTAGTGTTAGCCATCAGAAAGAAAAATGGAAATAAAGTTCAAAGTAAGGAAGAAGGTTGGCTACGATTATTATTATTATTTTGTTTAATGGCTTGGTTGGTATGAAGAATAAAGCATTTTGAGGGTCAAACATTGTATAGAGCCGTGATTTAAGGATGAGCATGGGACTTTTTGATTGGACATTTCATATTTGGATTAGGTTCAAACCCACAATTTCTTTTATAAATAATTATTTGAACATTAAGTTATATGGTAGAAAACTTGTAAATAGCATAATTTGATAACTCCTTATGCCCTTTTTGGGACATTGACGATTTGATGTTTATAATCACTATATTGTTTTTTCTTTGATATTTCCAGTTCTCTACTTTCATCATCTTAAAGCAAAGTATTCACTTTTAAAATATGTGAAATTTTATAAATTTTTTTGATTCATACAATAATAATTTAATGATAGTGGCCATTTCTTTACCTTTTAAAAGCATGAGAGACAATTGTCACAAACCAGAAAATCAGCCGTTTGGGCACAAAAAAGGTTCCTTGTATCATCAACTTGACAATTTTAGTCGAGAGTCGAGGCATGTACTATATATTAGATTCAAATTTAGTTGTTCAATTTCTTCAATAGGTTATATTGTATAAAAATATATTTTAAATTAAAAGGTTTAATTTTGTTACGGAGTTACTTGGTTCAAGTAGTAAAATACTTAAAAATCAATTTATTTTATTACTCAAGTTTGGCTCAAACTTGTCAATAAAACAAAGCGAACTTAGTAATTAAATCTTAATTTGCCTATACTCCTAAATTTCAGTACCTAAGGGTAGGATGAGATTTAGATAAAAATCTTAAATTTGAATCATAATACTTTCTTATATATATATATATATAAAATAAAGCTAGACAAAATTTTAGAATAGCCTTTATTTATATAATAAAGACTGTAACAAGGTCATAGAAGCACAAGCTCACAAGTTGGAAGTTTGACGTGGGGTTTACCACAAAGTTACAATAAAAGGATTCTAAATAAATTCAAAAGAATTTTTGGAATAAATAATTCTTTTTATTATTTTTTAATAATTATAATTAAAAATATATATTTTATAATTTAATAATGATTAAAATATTAAATAAATCTTTAAATTATTTCAAATTTGTTAAACTAACCTCGACTTTTATATCATAAAAAATAAATTATTAATTTGTAAAAATTTTCAAAAAATTTTTATGTTGACAGAAAAATTTATTTTAGTGTAATAAAAGAATAAAAAGTTATTTAAAAAAAAGAGTGTACATACATTTTTTTTAATATTTTAACTTTCAAACCGTTCGTGTTACTTAACAAGATAGAAGCTTTTAGGATTTCATGCGTCGGATCATTATTCGAAGCTAAGCCCAGAACCAACGAAGAAAGTATCCAAGCCCAGTAACAGCTCTCCACGTCCACGCATTCCGACATCCCAAGTCCTTTTGTGGCATTTGCCGTGCCGCCCCTACTTTCCACGGACCACAATTCTAGTCTTGTATGGATCCAGGTGTCCGTGGAACGCCACGTTAACAGTTAAAGACCGAAGAAATAAACAGTTAGAACGTACTCTGCTTTTGGGACACGTCCAGTAACGTTTCTTCTATTCTATTCACTGTTTACTCTCTTTTCCTTCCGGCACTGCCTTTTTATTTTCTTCTATTTATAATCCAAAAAGAATCCCAACACAACACTCTTGTTTTCCTCTGTCGGTGTGCGCTGTTGTTGCGAAAATTCGAGATGGGAGATGACACGGGAGCAGCAGCAGCAGCAACAGTAAACGATCATAGTAGCAGCGGTGATCATAGAAAAGAGGTGGATATTTACCCTCTAAGTTGTTACTATTTTGGATCCAAAGAAACCATCGTTTTCAAGGATGAAACTCTGTCCGATCGTATTAAAAGGATGAAATCCAAGTACTTTTACCGCATCGCTGTTTTTTTTTTCATGTAAAATTCAATTGGGTTCTTTTTATTTGCCAATATCTTTCGTGGGTTTAACACTTTTAACATTTTTGCCCCCCCAGTTATGCTGCTTATGGACTGAGGACTTCTGTTGAAGCAGTTATTCTGGTTGGTTATTTTTCTCTACTCTCTTTCTGGATGGCTTCAGCTTTGTCAGTGTTATTCTGATGGTTATAGTTTTGAAGTTTTGATTACTAAAAAGAGTTGCATATTGTTTAATTTTGAAAGAATTGCATCTTATATTAGTATAGCAAGAATTTTTCTCTTTCTTTGTATTGTGCTTGGCATTAGCAATGACCGCTGCTTGACTATAAAGGGGATTTTATTGAAGAATTAGGTTTAAAGTAATGGAATTCAGTTAGTTGAAGGCTTAAACGTATGAACTATTTAGTAGTTATTCTTTTTTTTTTAAAGGTATTTTGTAGTTATTCTTGAACATGAATTCTTGAAAGTGACAGTCTATTGGTAATCTGTTAGACCGTTAGTTAATTTAAAAGCAAAGAGGTGGCTTCTGGTGGTTGAGAGCATCCATTTTTAGGCCTCGGATGTGACTTTTAATAAAGGATAGACGATCTTCCACATGGCGCGCCACTTGAATGTTGTGAGAAGGCAAACTTGTCGGTTGTAACCAGACAATTATATGTGGTTCATGCAAATTAGTCCCATGGGAATGCATTAGTTTAGTTATGTTTCCACAAATGTTTTAAGCAATGTTGTTTAATCAGGTTGAGTTGTTCAAACACCCTCATCTGTTGCTGCTGCAAGTTAGAAATTCCATCTTTAAGCTTCCTGGTGGTCGTTTGAGGCCAGGTGAATCAGGTAAATTGTTAGATTTATTAAACTGTCTTACAAACTTGAATTTGGCTAGGTGAATCAATTTTGAGCTGAAGGGTATTCTTCTAAGGGTTCACTGAACTAAGATGAGCTGAATTTCCAGATATTGATGGACTGAGGCGTAAGCTTTCCAGGAAGCTTTCTGCCAGTGAAGATGACAGTGAAACTGAATGGGAGGTAAAGCAGTTTTCCCCCCATTTCTATAGAAGTATTATTATGGCATGGTGTGAAAATTCTCACCTTCTTTAATATTTAGGTGGGAGAATGTCTTGGCATGTGGTGGCGGCATGATTTCGAAACGTTATTGTATCCTTACTTGCCACCCAACGTGAAAAAGCCTAAGGTAGTTGGTACATTGATACTGCGTCTGCTGTAGTGATATACCTTTCTCAGTTCTTATGCTAATCTCATTTTATAGGAGTGCACCAAACTCTTCCTTGTAAGGTTGCCAGAGAGCCGAAAATTTATTGTACCCAAAAAGCTGAAATTGCTTGCAGTTCCACTGTGTCAGGTTCACGAAAATCACAAGGTACAAGTTACCCCTACAATTGGGGTAAATGGTGCTTGGATATTGAATGAGACTAATCTTACCACAATGTTTTATATAACATTTGATGCAATTTCACTTCCATGGTTTAGATGTCACTTTAACAAGGCCTTTTGGATATCAATAGATAGCCTTCTTTTCATGGTAGCTTCATTATGATGTCCTGATATTTATGCTTCAAACTTGTTTGTTCATAGCATAAGATTTTCACCAGAGTTTCTCATGTTGCTAATGCTTCTAATTTTTTCAATTTTTTAGACATACGGACCGATAATATCAGGAGTGCCACAGTTGCTATCTAAATTCTCCATCAACATCATTGACCCTTAGAATATGCATGTTGACCATTTGGAGTGGGTTTGAGGTAAAAATTACAGGAAATAGTGATAAGATGTGTGCAACAAGCCAATAGAAGTTTTCAATCTTGGGTTTGTAATTTTCATGAAACCTTGAAACATACTTGTATATTACCATAGTTTTCTTACAGGAAGTGATACATAACATTGATCTCAACAATATTAAATTTATCTTATGTTTGTTTTTTTTTTGAATTTCTTTTCCACAATGTTTTAAATTCCTAGACCATATGTTGAACTGTAAATTATTCACAAATTCTCCTTAATTTGTGTTTCTTTTAGCTGCTGATAAATCAAAATTTTATTGGTATTTGATTTTGCAATGTATTAAGCTTTGGAAAATAAGGTCTTTGAGAACTACCCTGCTATCTAATTTTACATTGATTTGCAAATCAAGATCTCTGCATTGCCAGTGGGTTAGGTGTACTCAGTTCTTACAGAAATCAAGGAGCAGAAAAAAAGAAAATTGTACCAAATGACAACTTATGTTATTTTGTTGAGCATTCAGGAAAAAGATTAATCAGGAATCCATGTCATGGAGCAGAACTGCATATTGGCCTAGCTATTCTCTTTTACTTGAAATGTTTATGAATCTTTTCCTTGCGTCTGCTCAGACTGGCAACTTTGTTTCTCACCATATAGGAATCAGATTTATTAGCTAACTTATATCAGGGCGTGTTTATGGTAGAAGTACGTGTCTGTCTGGTTACTTTGAGTTGACTAAAATTTCTGGTAAAAGCCCATGTCCTATAACATACTCTCTTTGAAGGCGGAAAAGCCTAGTAGAAGATTCAAGCCCTTCATGACTTTTTTTAACCAATAATATCAAATACACTTCATTAATATGCATCAGACTCGCAATTCATAGGCAAGTTCCGTAGACACGAACGAGATGATGACTCAAAATAAGTAACGAGATAGAGTCGGACACTCTACACCCTAAAAGAATTTTACAACTAATTTTAGATAAAGCCAACCTCCTCGGAATTCTGCACTTTGATAGGTTCTGCTTCTCCCTTGCTGGCAGGCAGACAAGTGGGCAAGTGGGCAAGTGAACACTTTTGCTTCTTTTTGAGAGTAGGCCAAATTTTAGGATACATAAAACAGTCCACTGTTACCATTAGAAGGCTGATAGCCAAGCGGTCCCATATTCATAAATGGTGGATTACTAGATTTGATGTGTTGCAGGTTTCCGGGTAGATTCATTGTGCAATCCAAAGAACGTGATTGCAATTAACTTGCAATATATTTTCCTTTAGCTGTAACCTGTACGTGATTGTGGGTGCACTTACTACTGCAAACAACCAGATTTTTCCTTGTGCTTATCAAGTCTGGAGTTTTGCGGATATTGCTTGATGGTGAAACCAGGATGCTTAACGATGTTTTATGCTACAGGCATGAGAAAATAAAATTTTTATAGAAGAAGAAAAAACAAAAGCAATAAAAACAAAGCGGGCGGAGGGAACCGCTGGCCGCGCCCAATCTAGAAGGTGTGCAAGAATTTGTGGAGAGGTAATAGGCTAGCCGAGCGCTGACGCTGCGCTTACTTTGTGCAGAACTTGCTCGAGCGGGCCTCCCAGTCCAACCCCTAAAAAGAAAAACAAAAGCCATTTATGGGCAACCAGCAAGTCGGCTATTGCCTGTTGCTGCTGGGCTAGCAATTTGTTCCTGCTTAGTGCCTCTTTAAGCCTTTTGGTACAGATCCGCACATGTGAATCGCCATAAATGTGGGATTCCTCAGTTGCCAGAGAGCCAAAGACCCAATCATAAACGATATCTCATTTCCAAAGCCCTTCTTTTTTTTTAACTCCCCTAGTCAAGATTTGCCAAATCTGCCAGCTAAAAAGGAAGAAGGACTTGGCAGTATTTAATTCAGCTGGTTGTCAATTGAAATTAAAGTACAATAGTAGGCGAAAAATAGTGTTTTTCTTTTCCCATTCCCAGTTTACTTTTCTGGATGACCAAACGGGCATTTGTAGAAAAATAACAGAAGCCTGTCTCATTGTTTTGGCTGGTCGCTGTGGGCAACCAGTAATGAATTTGATTGGAAGAATGGAAAATGCTTTTCTTTTCTTGGAAAAAGTTTTCATTTTCCAAAAAAAAGATGGTCAAATCATGCACGTTATCGTCATGGTGTGCAATGCGATTAATCTAAATTTCAGTAAAAATGACAGTAATCCTTTTTATATCTTCTTATTGGTGTCACTCATATGCTGGTTCAACAAATTTAGTCAAAATTTTGTGTGGTTGCTTTCCCTGCATTTTCCTTTGTATTTCTTTTTCTAGTTTTGTGCTTCCACCCAATAAAATAGACTAAAAAATAGTATAAAACATAAAATAAAAGAATATATTAATCTTTTTATAAAAATAGAAAATAATTTAAAAGAGTTAACAAGGCAAGATATTAGAAGAGAAAAAAGGGGGAGAGGCGCGGGTAAGTTAAAGAAAAGTAAACGGGAAGTCAGGTCATCTTCCTTGTGGCTGTTTTTATGGAGACTGGTCTTTGGTCTCTACCAACCATAAAACACACTCTCCGCTAGTCTTCCCCTCTTTTAATAAATCTATCTATAAAAAAATCCCCTCCTTTCTCTCTCTCTCTCTAAAATCTAACTATAAACCCTTATTAAAAACGAAGACCGACTGCCACCCACTCTGCTAACAAAAGAAACCAAAGAGGGAAAAATAAAAAAAAAAGAGGAAAAAAGGAAAAGGAAATGATGAAGAAAGGAAAGGGAATTTTAAGCCCTAATTTGAAGCTTTCTCTTCCTTCTCCTGCGGAGATCTCCTTCGCCAAATTTCTGTAATGATAATATTTATTATGTCAGCTCATTCAAATTTTTCTACTTCCTTTCTTTCTTTTTTAGTTTGATTTTGGTGATGGTTTCACATGGCAGAACCGAAAGCGGTACATTCAAAGACGGCGATCTCCTCGTCAACAAGGACGGAGTTCGGATTGTCTCTCAATCCGAACCCGAAGCTGTAAGATTTCCCTTTTTCTTTTTTAGTGAATTTGCTTCTTTCTTTTTTTAAATGTTTTTCATTGTTTGGATTCTTTGACTTTTCATTTATCTAGATTGCGCTTCACTAAAAAGATGTTAGCATTAGCGAGTTTGTTAATTGATAAAGCTGTTTTTGTTGTTAAGCTTGATTAGTTGAAACTTCTTGTTTCAAAGATACTAAGTTGTGTGTATGTGTGTGATATTTTTTGGTGTTAGCCTCCGCCTATAAAGCCATCAGAAACTGACACGGACAATCAGTTGAATTTAGAAGATATTGATGCGATTAAAGTTATCGGCAAGGGTAATGGTGGAATTGTGCAATTGGTCCAACACAAATGGACTGGCCAGTTTTTTGCATTAAAGGTATATATCCAAGTTTAACACTTTCTCTGTTTTCATACGTTCTGTTCTAAATTGTTTCATTGTCTTCTTTTTCTTCTCCGATTTCCCTATCTAAGCAGTGTGGTTTAACCAAGCATTATTGCCCTTTCAACAAAATTTTCATAATTTATATGTATCACCTCTAACATGTAATGAAAACTACACATTGTGAATGTTGGAACCTTGTCTTCTTAAGAGGAGAGAGTAGAAGTTGGTTCCTCCAAGCTTTGATTTTCTCTATTTAATCATCTGTCCTCTAGGTCAGAACAAATATAATTTCAGTGGTTGTTCTGGCTTATAAAACTAAGTGCTGGAATTCTGTGGGTGAAGTTATTTGTATACTTTATGCCCACTCAAGTCAAGGCCTGATTCCTGGAAACTTATTGATAGGTTTGATCATGATAATTGATGGCAAAAATCACTCCTAAATCATGCTCACATATGTATTTATGATCTATTTCCTGTTATAGAAATGCAACTGCTGTAGGCTACACTATGAATTACTAAAGAATGTTTAGCCTCTCTTGCATTCTAGAAGCCATTCTTCTAAACAGATCTTCTTGTTTCCTTTTAAATATTTGAGCTAGCCAAATAAACATTCTAGCAATTGAAACATGGATTTTACTTTTTCATCTCCATGTTGTTGTCACTATATTTTAAGTTCTGACGTATCTTCTTATGTTAGATTATTCAAATGAATATTGAGGAGTCAGCTCGCAAGCAGATTGCAAAGGAATTGAAAATAAATCAATCCTCTCAGTGTCCGTATGTTGTTGTTTGTTATCAGTCTTTCTATACGAATGGTGCCATTTCAATCATCTTGGAGTATATGGATGGTGGATCCCTAGCAGATTTTCTGAAAAAGGTTAAATCCATTCCCGAACCCTATCTTGCTGCAATATGTAAGCAGGTTGGTGCATTTGAACTTTGAATTAATTATAGTATGTATCAGATGCTCTGGTATGTATTTTAAACTTCTTCTCATTGCTGCAGGTGCTCAAGGGTTTGATGTATCTTCATCATGAAAAACACATTATCCACCGAGACTTAAAGCCTTCTAACTTGTTAATAAATCATAGAGGAGAAGTCAAGATCACTGACTTTGGTGTGAGTGCAATAATGACAAGCACCTCAGGACTAGCAAACACTTTTGTTGGCACATACAACTATATGTCTGTGAGTATTTTACCATAACAAAATTATGTTCTTTTGGTGGCTAAGGTGTATCTTATTCTTATTTTTTCAAAACTTATTAGTTTTCAATGTCTATCTACTTCTTTTGTAGCCAGAGAGAATTATTGGAGGCAATTATGGCAATAAAAGTGATATTTGGAGCTTGGGGCTAGTGTTGCTTGAGTGTGCAACTGGTAAATTCCCATATACCCCACCAGAGCAGGCAGAAGGATGGACTAACTTTTATGAGCTTATGGAACAAATCGTTGAACAACCACCACCTTGTGCACCTTCCGAGCAATTTTCTCCTGAGTTTTGCTCATTTATTTCTGCATGGTAAAGGTTCTTTTTTTAACGAGTTACTTGAAACACTTGCTTTAAAATATGTTCTAGAATATTTTGCACTATAGTCCGTTATTGAGTCTTGTATTAAACTTAACAGTTTTCTTCAAATTGGTATTCTGTCCAAAGAGTTTATTTATTAGTTTCCTTTTGATACTGGGGAGGTAGCCTCTGCAATTGGTATTTTTTTACTTGGGTTTTATAGAATTGTTTGATTGAATGAGTTTACCAAGCCCAGCTTTGGGTTCTTTTATCCATGGCAGTGTGAAGAAGGACCCAAAAGAAAGAAAGTCAGCACATGAACTGCTGGTATGTAAATATCTGCATTCCTCTATGGCAGCTTTATTTTAAAGTAGCAAAAAAATTGATTTAAATATCTGTTAAGGATGCTTCACCTGTGATTTTCAATGTGAATGCAGGCACAGCCTTTCTTGAACATGTATGATGACTTGGATGTGGACCTCACATCTTACTTCAACAATGCAGGATCACCACTTGCAACACTTTAGAACTTACCTGGTATGTCCATGCTTGGGTTTGTTGTCTTAATTTTTTTATATGGGGTTGCTCTGTAATACTTTAGGACTCAGCCTTTGGAATTAAAGTTCACATGCTTTGTTGTGGCACTGTTCACAGGATTTTGCTGTGTATCTGTTGAAAAAACTTGTTTTCACTATGATGAAACGAAATTTATCTTGTCTTTGCTTCATCTATAAAGTAAAATGTAACTCTTAATCATTTTCTTCTCAAGGTTTCTGTTTATTTAGAATCTAAGAATTTCTTTTCTTGCTTTTGGAAGCCAAGATGTTAAAATGAAAATGTAAAAGAAAGAAAAGAAGAAGAAGAAGAAGAGGAAGAAGAAGAAGAAGAAAGACTCTGATATAAGCAAAGTTGTTATTGCCTTTGGGTACAAATAATGAAAATGGTGATGAATCCAAACAGTTATCATCTAAATGTATACCTGGGCTATTTAGAAAATTCATCATTCTTTCGTCCAGATCTGCCAATATTTTCATGCATAATACAAGTTACATATTTCAAATATACTTGAGAGTTCTATTGGTTGTATGCACCCATATAGACGGTGTTACTATCTTGGCATGATGGTGAACTTGCTATTTGTTAGAATTTTGCCTTTAAAACATTGAATTCTTTGATTGTTACTGCATGTTTTGCTTTATGATGATGATCAATATGTTTGCTTCTCAGGCATTGTGTTTGGTAAACAACTGTGGTTCAAGTTCTTTATTTTCATTTTTTCCTAAAGGATATTTTTTATTCTCGAAAACTAATTCATTGTGGTAGTTTTTTAATCTGTGTACTTAAAATGATAGGCACTATTCATGCTTGAATTGTAATTAATATTTATTACCAGGGGTGCATTTAAAGTGAAACCAATATTGTCACCTTTTTGGCAGAGCTCAGACTGAACAAATAGCCTGTCAGACTCAAAAAGAATGTCAACAGAACCAAAAGTTGTAAAAGCCTGGAAGATTGTAGTTGTCGTTGTGACTAAATGCAGGACTTATTTGAGCAGCTGTTATCATGACGAGACCCAAAGTTAAGCATCAAAGATTATTTTCTTGCCAGAGGACTCGGAGTGGGAGGTACAGCTTGTTGCTGTGTATTAATTTTTCATAATTGAAAGGTAATGTTGTCGTATATCAAGAACAATTTTATAAACTTCCTGAAATAGGAAATGTACCGAATTAGATAATGGAAAGTGCCAGTTTTTACTTGCCTATTTGAGTTCCGGGTGTAATAGTTGTGTTTACAGTGTGGGGCTTATCACGGTGCATGCACTTGAGTTTGTATTAAGCATGGTTTGACCTTAAGGTCTGGCAAATTTAGGGGTCCTTTCACCATCTGACAGCTAATCCACATCATTATGGTCAATTAGTTGTAATCTGGTTTGAGTCTTCAAAGAGTAGTAATTAGACTATCTTCTCAACAATTATTATGGAAGAGTGTAGGTTCATTTGGTTAAATTATGTAATTAGTTTTTATACTCTGCAAAAAGTATGGATTTAGTTTTTGTATAATAGTTTGTATAAATTGAGTTTTTATATTTTGTAAATTTATTAATTTTAATTTTTAAGTTTAATATTGTTAAATTTAACAATTAAATATGTTGATGTAATATTTAATTAAGTTCTTGCTCACATACCCATATATGTGAAATAAGAAAAAGAATTTTTTTTTTGAAGAAAAGAAAAGGCAAGAAAAGCAAAATGAAAGAATAACAATTGAAATAAAGGGGGAGAGAGATATCAGAAGAAGGAAGAGAAAGAAGAAGACAAGAAAAGTACGTCGCTTCCTTGGTGAGGAGGCGGGGCTTCTCAGTTCCTGATTTCCTGAACGCGTCATCGTTAAGTTGAATCAATGTTCTTGATGTCCTTTAATGTTTGGTTTTGGTGCTAAGGACTAAGGAGGCATCTGTTCTAGACAAGCTGCGTAGGGGATTTTATTTACTTGAATTGCAGGTTTCCATTTCCCTTGAAAAATAATAGCAAGAGTAGTTGGATGCCAAAATTTTCAATAAAAAAGAGTTGTTTAAAAAGAATCAAAGAAGAAAAACAAGTTCACATAAAAAAATATAACTAAAACTTTCACGAGAGAGAAAGAAAGAATGAGGAAATATGTAGTGGGTAGAACATCTCATCAACTCTAAATAATTACATGGATTCACTTTTCTTAGAGGTGATCATATTCATGAGGGAATATGCCTAAGACAATTGATGCTAAAAGCCATGAATCATGAAGATCGGAGAACGTCTTTGACAAGAAAACAGCCTGCAATCAATTTCCTCAACTTCACAATTTTGGTAAGATTTTGACATGCTAGTGAGGATTGTTGAATTTTGATGCATCAATAACTCATAGATGGAAAAACCCATTTGGGACAGTGGATTTTTCCGAGCTGATTCATCTGTCTTCCCTTTCACATTAGCATAGTTTCAATTCAAATGATCAATTATCTTTGATAAGGAGAGAAAATTTGCGCATTTAAAGAAGAAGACGAAAAAAAAAAATTAAAAATTTAGTTTGAGAATTGACAAGTAAATTTAATTAAATAACAGATCAATATATTTAATAGTATTAAATTTAAAGACTAGACTAAACAAAATATAAAAATTTAATTTTCATAGATTATTTTATAGATATTAAATTTATATTTTTTATAAAATATAGGGACTAAGTACATGATTTAACCTATATATATGTATATATATTTTTTGTAAAAACTGAAACGTCGAGTGGATGATTATAGAAAATGAACTATAGAAGAAAAGAGAGGGACGGATTGTTGAGATCCCCTCAACTAATTTTTAAACAGTTAAAACTAAATACAGTTATATATCATAATTATTTACAGTGGACTCAAATTTCATAGATAAAACTTGTGACCACATAAACTGAAAATTGTTTATGAATTTATCCGGAAATTTCGGAACCATTTTGATAGAATCAGCTTGCGAAGTGAAAACGGTCAAACTCATTTTGGGTTTCTGTCGGATTGATTGACCCTCAGACATTCTGCGGTTTTATAGAAGTAAAGTTTCTCCTGTATTGGCAGCCAAGTGTCAAAGCAAGCAAGCCCTTCCTAAGACTAGCAGGTTTCCAGCTGACTCATTGTACTACCTAAATTCTGATAGAACATGATAGCAATTAACTTTGATTTAATTTGAATCTAAGCTTTTGCTTTTTCTGTTTTGGCTATTATCTATACAGGATCCTGGGACCTGGATGCACATTGTTCTGCAAACTACCAGCATTATTCGGGATGCACAACGTTGGCTTATTGTGAATTTTCCAACAATTCTGGAGTTTGCAAATTTGCTTGATGAATGGAACCAGGATGGCCGTCATAGTTGTCCTCTGCCGACAGGAGAAGATTAAAAAAATTTGATAGGAAGATGAAAAACAAAAACAATTTAAGTGCAACCAGACTAAACGTTGTGGAGCAAGAAGCCTGTCTTGTTATTTCTACAGAGGATTGTGGGGAAGCAGTGATGAATTTGATTGGAGAATGGAGTTTCTGTGTTTCTTTTTTTTTTGTTTTATAAGTGACCAAATCTAATTCTGAACTTTGTGGAAAAAGACGAATGGTTGTTTGTTTTCAGTAAACATTGTGGGGAATGCAGTGACGCATATGATTGGAGTTTATGCTAAAAAAAAGTTGATGTGATCGGCGCAGGAAAAAGAATCTTTTAAATAGTAGTATATCTTTTATCAGCAATGGTCAATCAACTCACGCACATCGTTGTCTTGGTGTGTACTTGGATTGAGCTAATGGTTTTGGTAATAAAAATTGTATTTGTATGCTAAATAGTTAATATTTGGGGAGCTGTTGGTGGGCGATGTTAAAAATTAGGGTAAAACATCTTCACTTTATAAATTTTAATTGAAATGGATATTTCGTTTCAGATGTATATACACCCTTAATCAAAAATATAAAAAAATTAAAATATTATTTATTAATTTTAAAAATTATTATTATATAATTTTTTGAAAAAAATAAAAAAAATAAGAAAACACGATTGGTTTTTTTTTTAATTTTTTTAAATTAATAAAAAATAAAAATTATTTTTTAAGATTATTTCATTATGAAATTAATAAAAATAATAAGGATTGATTAACGAATAAATTTATGTGTTTAATAAAAATTATTTTTTTAAAATAAAATATTTACTTTAAAAATTAATAAACTTGATTGAAATTTCAATTAAATCTTAACGTCAAGCATTTTACCTAAAAATTATGGAAACCAGCCACCACTTGCTATTTCATTTGTTAAGCGTCAACTTAAACTAGAGCAGCCCCTTTATCGCATTGCTCTCTTTTTACTCATGATTTCTGACTTTTCTTTGACTACCCTCAATGATTAGCGAAAGGAAAGAAAAGAAATCAAAATTTCCATTAGCTTTCTTCTTTCAAAACTTTCTGTTTTTTGAGATCCAAAAAGATTCATGGATTGCCTGACTCCAATACTGGACATCGGTACTCGCTTGTGGGACTGCAGTTCCAAGCATGTGGCATTTATCCACAATCTCGAAGAAAATCTTCAAAAGTTGCGAACAGAAATGGAAGCACTCAACTGCCGCAGACATGATGTATGGTGCAGGGTAGAAGCCGCTGAGCAACAACCACGAATGAGGCGTACGGAAGAAGTGGATAGATGGCTGGAAAGTGCGAAAACCATGGATAATGAATTACATGAAATTATTCAAGAAGGCGATCAGGAACTCCAAAATAAATGTGTCGGAAGTTGCTGTCCCAAGAACCTAAAGTCCAGCTATAAGATTGGAAAGCGAATCATTAAGAAGATAAGTTCTGTGGAGGACCTACTCAAGCAGGGTGAACCTTACTGCTCAGACTCCGCGGTTGCTGTGAAGCTGCCACGTAAGCGGCTTCTAATCCCAGAGTGGCCTGTGGAGAACACTGTTGGCCTGGACTCCACACTGGAAAGGGTATGGAGATGCATCGAGGATGAAAATATTAGAATTATTAGGTTTTGTGGAATCGGAGGTGTTGGAAAAACGACCCTCCTGAAGAAAGTTAGCAATGAATTCCATAGGCGGAGCCATGACTTTGATGCTGTCATTTGGGCCATGGTGCCTAGACAAGAGAATTATATAGAGAAAGTTCAAGAGGTGATTAGGAAGAAATTGGAAATCCCTGATTCCATATGGGATCAGTGTTCAGGCGAGGACGAGAAAGGGGCTTATATATTTAGTGTCTTGAAAAGTAAAAAGTTTGTGCTACTTTTGGACAATGTATGGGAGCAATTCAACCTCCTAACTCTGGGCATCCATCCGCGGAATGATCAAAATCAGAACAAAGTAATATATACAGCCCGCTCACTAGGGTTGTCCTTCGACGTGGAAGCTCTAGTGACAATTGAAGTCGAGCGTTTGCCACCGGAACAAGCTCTGAGTTTATTTAGGACGACTGTAGGTGAAAGTATCCTCAGTACCGATCCAGATCTCTCGGATTTGGCAAATACTTTTGTTAGAAGGTGCGGAGGGTTGCCACTTGCTCTTCTCACTGTCGCTGGAGCCATGGCTTGTCGGAAAAATCTTCGTGAATGGCGCCACACGGTTGAGCTGTTACATACCCACCCATCAGAGATTGCAGGTATGGGGGGTTATGTGTTTCCTCTTCTCAAGTTTAGCTACGATAACTTGAACGAAGCGTCGGCTCAAAACTGTTTTCTATATTGTTCCTTATTTCCAGAGGCTTATAACATCCGAATAGATGAACTTATTGACCTCTGGATAGGAGAAGGTTTCTTAGATGGAGCAGATCCATGCGGGCAGGGAGAATATATAGTTGGGACTTTAAAGCTTGCGTATTTGCTAGAAAGTGATGAATCTAAACAATGTGTTCGGATGCATGACATAGTCCGTCACATGGCCTTGTGGTTGGCCCGAGACCAAGGAAAAAACAAGAACAAGGTTTTGGTAGCAAAAAGTGGAAGGATTACAGACCAGGAACTCACAAAATGGGAAGAGGCGAATTGGATTTCCTTGTTTGGTGGTAGTAGCAGAGTGAAAATAGACTACTCACCATCTTGCCATTATCTCTCAACTTTGCTCTTAAGAGATGCACAGCTGGAATCATTTCCCAAAGGATTCTTTGACTCTATGCCAGCTTTGAAGGTTTTGGATTTGTCAGGTAATCGAGGCTTAGTTGAGTTACCTTCCAATATTGGAAATGTGACAACCTTGCGGTATCTTAATCTGTCATTGACAAGCATAGCAAAGTTGCCTACTGGCCTTGGAAATTTAAGAAACCTCAGATGTTTGCTATTAGATTATACTGTGAATCTTAAATGGATTCCAAAGGAGTTGATATCCAATCTTTTATGCTTGCAAGTTTATAGTAAAATAAATGGAGTCACAGAGGACTTTCTCTCAGTCAAAGTTCCGCCTTCTGCTGCTGAAATTGCATTTTTAGAAGTGTTGGAGGGCTTGGGTGACATAAAGAAAATAGGTATCACCTTATTATGTGCACCTTCTTTTGAAAAAATTTTGAGATCCTGCACTTTACGGAGTTGTATCAGAAAATTAATATTCATAGAATGTACCTGCTTGATTTCAATATATTTTACAGAAGAATTAAGTAATCTAGAAAGGCTTGAGATATGTCATTGTAGTTCACTCAAGGAGTTCAAGGTATCAGAAGGGTGTAAACTTGGTAACCTCAGTAAGGTATACATAGGAGTTTGCCCGCTGTTGTTAAACCTTAATTGCCTTGCTTATGTTAGAAACCTTGAGATTCTTACCATTGTTGACTGTAAGTCGCTGAAGGAAGTTACAAGTGAGACAATGGCATTCCCTGGGCTGAAAACTATTTCTTTGACTCGTCTGAAAAATCTGAAAAGCATCTGTCCATCGCCCAGTTGCTTTCCTTCTCTGTTAGAAATTGAAGTATCTAAGTGCCCATCGCTGAGGCAGCTTCCATTTGATGTGGAAAGTGCAAATTTCTTACAGAAAATTAGAGGAGAAACAGAGTGGTGGGATGGCTTGGTTTGGGATGATGAAGCCGTTAAGGATGCTTGTCTCTTGAAGTTTATATCAACTCCATTCGAACTCTTGCAAATAAAGAAAGATGATGCTTTCCCCAAGTAAGTATATCCTTTAATTATTGATAAATTTAATTCATATTATTCTTTCAACAATTGAGCCGTACCAACATAATTTCACACACTTGAGTGAGATGGTTTGGTTTCACTATGTTTTGCATGAGAACTAGGTATAATCTAATAGATTAGAGAGGCAGTTAAGAAATTATTTATATACATCTTTTTAAAAGATACACATGCCTAATTCAATTCTTGGTGATAAAATTCATTACAGAACCAGTTCGTTCAAGGATGGAGTTCAAATTGTCACTCAGACCGAAGCTGAAACTGTAAGATTTTGTTCTTTTGGGCTTCAATGTTTAGATTCTTTGACTTTTTTTTTTGTCTTGATTACTTCTGACTTGAAAGATGTTAGCGTTAGTGGATAAATTTGTCAAATATTATTATTAAGCCTGATTTACTAAAATGCATGTTTCAAAGGTTTTAGTTGGTCTGTGTGTTTTGTGGTTTCAGCCTCCACCCGCTAAGCTATCCAAAACAGATACATACAATCAGTTGAATTTAGAAGACACAGAGGCTCTTGAATATCATAATTCACGAAAGGAAATGATGAAGAAAGGAAAGGGAACTTTAAGGCCTAATTTGAAGCTTTTTCTTCCTTCTCCCGCAGACATCTCCTTCCCCAAATTTCCGTAATGATAATATTTATTATGTCAGCTCATTCAATTTTTCTACTTCCTTTCTTTCTTTTTTAGTTTGATTTTGGTGATGGTTTCTCTTGGCAGAACCGAAAGCGGTACATTCAAAGACGGCGATCTCCTCGTCAACAAGGACGGAGTTCGGATTGTCTCTCAATCCGAACCTGAAGCGGTAAGATTTCCCTTTTTCTTCTTTAGTGAATTTGCTTCTTTCTTTTTTTAAATGATTTTCATTATTTGGATTCTTTGACTTTTCATTTATCTAGATTGCGCTTCACCAAAACGATGTTAGCATTAGCAAGTTTGTTAATTGATAAAACTGTTTTTGTTATTAAGCTTGATTAGTTGAAACTTCTTGTTTCAAAGATCTTAATTTATGTGTATGTGTGTGATATTTTTTGGTGTTAGCGTCCGCCTATAAAGCCATCAGAAGCTGACATGGACAATCAGTTGAATTTAGAAGATATTGATGCGATTAAAGTTATCAGCAATGGTAATGGTAGAATTGTGCAATTGGTCCAACACAAATGGACTGGCCAGTTTTTTGCATTGAAGGTATATATCCAAGTTTAACACTTTCTCTGTTTTCATACGTTCTGTTCTAAATTTTTTCATTGTCTTCTTTTTCTTCTCCGATTTCCCTATCTAAGCAGTGTGGTTTAACCAAGCATTATTGCTCTTTCAACAGCATTTGCATAATTTATATGTATCACCTCTAACATGTAATGAAAACTACACATTGTGAATGTTGGAACCTTGTCTTCTTGGGAGAAGAGAGTAGAAGTTGGTTCCTCCAAGCTTTGATTTTCTCTATTTAATCATCTGTCCTCTAGGTC
Source organism: Theobroma cacao (assembly GCF_000208745.1). Taxonomy (NCBI): domain Eukaryota; kingdom Viridiplantae; phylum Streptophyta; class Magnoliopsida; order Malvales; family Malvaceae; genus Theobroma; species Theobroma cacao. The sequence goes on from NC_030858.1 coordinate 4,328,681, forward strand.
AGAACAAATATAATTTCAGTGGTTGTTCTGGCTTATAAAACTAAGTGCTGGAATTCTGTGGGTGAAGTTATTTTGTATACTTTATGCCAACTCAAGTCAAGGCCTGATTCTTGGAAACTTATTGATAGGTTTGATCATGATAATTGATGGCAAAAATTACTCCTAAATCATGCTTGCATATGTATTTATGATCTATTTCCTGTTATAGAAATACAACTGTTGTAGGCTACACTATGAATTACTAAAGAATGTTTAATTACTAATGTTTAATTACTAAAGAATGTTTAGCCTCTCTTGCATTCTAGAAGCCATTCTTCTAAACAGATCTTCTTGTTTCCTTTTAAATATTTGAGCTAGCCAAATAAACATTCTAGCAATTGAAACATGGATTTTACTTTTTCATCTCCATGTTGTTGTCACTATATTTTAAGTTCTGACATATCATCTTATGTTAGATTATTCAAATGAATATTGAGGAGTCAGCTCGCAAGCAGATTGCAATCGAATTGAAAATAAATCAATCCTCTCAGTGTCCGTATGTTGTTGTTTGTTATCAGTCTTTCTATACGAATGGTGTCATTTCAATCATCTTGGAGTATATGGATGGTGGATCCCTAGCAGATTTTCTGAAAAAGGTTAAATCCATTCCCGAACCCTATCTTGCTGCAATATGTAAGCAGGTTGGTGCTTTTGAACTTTGAATTAATTATAGTATGTACCAGATGCTCTGGTATGTATTTTAAACTTCTTCTCATTGCTGCAGGTGCTCAAGGGTTTGATGTATCTTCATCATGAAAAACACATTATCCACCGAGACTTAACGCCTTCTAAGTTGTTAATAAATCATAGAGGGGAAGTCAAGATCACCGACTTCCACGTGAGTGCAATACTGGCTAGCCCCTCAGAAAGAGCAAACACTTTTGTTGGCACATACACCTGTATGTCTGTAAGTAATTAATCTGTTCATGGCATACCAAAATGAATGTTATCTGCTGGGTAGGTGTATCTTATTCTGATTTGTTCAAAGCTCATTAGTTTTCTAATTGCTTTTTGTAGCCAGAGAGAATTGTGGGAGCAAGTTATGGCATTAAAGCTGACATTTGGAGCTTGGGCCTAGTGTTGCTTGAGTGTGCAACCGGTAAATTCCCATATACCCCACCAGAGCAGGCAGAAGGATGGACTAACTTGTATGAGCTTATGGAACGAATTGTTGAAGAATCACCACCTTGTGCACCTTCCGAGCAATTTTCTCCTGAGTTTTGCTCATTTATTTCTGCATGGTGAGGATTATATTTTGAATGAGCTACTTGATGAACTTGCCTTAAAAGGTTTTCTAGAAGAGTTTTGCACCATATAAAGTTATTGACTCTTGTTCTAAAATCCAAAGTTTTCTTGAAATTTGCATTCTTTCAAAAGAGATCTTTTATTTTACTTTTTTACATTACATCCTTTTGATACTTAAGAGGAAGCATCTGCAATTGGTGTTTTCTTCACTTTGACTCTATATAATTGCTTGGTCTTACGATTTCACCAAGCCCAGCTGTCGGTTCTTTTATCTATTACAGCCTACAGAAGGACCCAAAGGAAAGAAAGTCTGCGCGTGAACTGTTGGTATGTAAATATCTGCATTCATTTGTGGCGCCGTAATTTTCAAATAGAGAATATCTGCTAAATGGATGCTTCACATATGATTTTCAATCTGAATCCAGGTACATTCTTTCTTGAACATGTACGATGACTTGCATGTGGACCTCTCATCCTACTTCAGCAATGCAAAATCACCACTTGAAAGCCTTTAGAACCTATCTGGTATATCCTTTCTTGGGATTCAGTGTCTCAACTTACTTATATTGAGCCTTATGGGTTGCTCTGTACTACTTCGGAACTGTGCCCCTAGAATTAAAATTCACATGCTTTTTTGTGGTGTTGGTCACAGGTCTCACTGCTTATCTGTTGAAAAAACTAGTTTTCACAGTGATGAAACGAAATTTATCTTGTTTTTTGCTTCATATCTAGAGCATAATGCAACAATTCTTTTTCTTATCTAGGTTTCTTTTTCTTCAGAATATCTTAAGTGCTTTTCTTGCTTTGGGAAATCAAGAGATGCTAGAAAAATAAGAAAAGAAAGGACAACAAAAAAAAAACAAAGACTTGTATATATATATATATATATATATATATATATAAAGTTGCTTTGGCTACAAACAACAGAGCTAAAGATGAATTCTGAAAGCTTTGGTGGTTGTAAGCAATAGAGTTCTATCTTGTCATGATGCGGGATTGGATATTTGTTAGAATTTTGCCTTTAAAAGATTGAATTCTTTGATTGTCAAAGCACGTGATTCACCTTATGATCTTGAATCAAAATGTCTGCCGTCCAGGCAATGAGTTCAGTGAACTACTGTGTTTGATTTCTTTATATTTTTTTTTTCTAAAAAGTATTCTTGAAAAGGAAACAGTTTTTCCTTGAAAACTAATTGTTCATGTTCATAGCTTTTATCCATGTGCTTAGAAGATGATCGCACAATTCATGCTTGAGTTGTACTTCTTTTTTTTTTGAAAATTAAATGAATTTCATTATCAGAAACCTGGAATAGGTTCCCTGGAAAACAAAAGAGCACATGATTTTAAGATGCTATGCCTTGATCAGCATATCATCTCAAAATCTTGTCATCTTGCCCAAAGAAAGCCAGCTTACAAAGAACCCATCAAAACCCCAATTGTCAAAAAACAAAAAACAAAATCAGAAACAGCCAGTAGCCACAAAAAGTAAACCCGAGCCTCCCTTTGCATAAATCAATCCTGATGGGAGAACCAGCAAGCTTGCAATCTGATAAAAAACTCAGGGCCTCATATCACAGACCTTGGCTCATAAGCCAAAACATCTCAGCCAAAAAAGTCATAAAGCAACAGAGGAACGATCAAACCTGAAACTTGAGTTCTTCACACAGCCGCTCAAAGAAGAAAAATAAAAAATCTTCGGCCTCTTTACACCTTAAAGACTTACTCAAAGACATTCAATAAATCCTCCTGACGTCTGACCCCTTCTTTCTCAAGACTATCTGCGAATTGATTCTTTTCTCTGAAGACATGGTTGACTTCCACCTTTAATGTTCCTTTTCAAGCTTTCAACATGCATGGTCCACTTCCTTACCCTCCAAGGAGGTCCAGCTGGTCCATTAATCCATTTGACTGCATTCTTAGAGTCTGACTCAATTATCAGTTTGTGAGTCTGGCTCCATTTTGAAGCAGCAAAAACCAAGAAAGCTTCCCTAATTGTCCTGACTTCAGCGAGGCTTGCATCTCCGACTCCTATTGTTTTCGAGAAAATAGCTTGAACCTGCCCATCACTATCTCTCAACACTCCCCCGATCCCCGCCTCTCCAGGGCAGCCTTGTGCTACCCCATCAACATTAAATTTCATCTGACCTATGGCTGGCTTACTCCAATCAGCTACAACCCTTTTTTCTTTTATCTTGCACCTTATTTTTCCTAGCATTGGGTTTTGATAAGTGTGCAACACCATACCATAATTCTGAGGCCATTTGGCCTTTGCCCATGTTGCAACTCTCAATTTGCTTAACTCGTAGACCTTTTTAGCATCCCATACAACCCCCTTAAACACCATCTCGTTTCTGTGGAGCCATACAGACCAAGCAATAGCATAGAAAGCATTCTCCAAACTTTGTGCTTCTCCCTTTTAACTTCAGATTCATTCCACATTGTGAAAAAGTTGATCATGTTGTTAGGAACAGCCCATTGAGCACCCCATTGCCGCTTCCATTTCGACCACAATTTCCATGTCTCTGTGCAATGCATAAAAAGACGTTTTACCGTTTCATACTCCTTGTGACACAAAACACACACAGCTGAGTCGCTTGTCATGAGACCTCGCCTAACCAGTTCTTGTTTTATTGCCACTTTCTCTTGTAAAAGCTGCCAACAAAACACCTCAATTCTAAATGGTGCAAGGTTGGACCAGATCTGCTTCCATGCTCCTTTATTGTTGTTGGTAACTGGTATTACTTCCTTGCAAAAGGATTTGACCGTGTACTTTCCTGAAGCTGTTTTCCTCCATACTATTTTGTCCTCCATTTGCTTGAGTTGTGCTTAATATTCATTACAATGGTTGCCATTTGAAGTGAAACCAACACTGTCACGATTAATTTTCCCTTATTTTTGGGACAGTTCAGACCGAACAAATAGCATGTCAGACTAAAGAAAATCGTTGGAGGAACCCAAAGTTTGTAAAAGCATGGAAGACTTCTTCTTGTCATTGTGATTTGTAGCTGAAGCGAGGCCAAAGCTTTTGAAGCATTCAAGGATTCTCAGAAAATGTCGTAGTGACAGGGGACTCAGTTTGCAAGGAACAGCTCGCCGCTGTGTGTTAATTGGTTCATAATCGAATAGTAATGCTGTCTTATATCATCAAGAACCAAAAAAAAAAAAAGGTGTATAGACTTGCTGAAAATGAAATTGTACTGGATCGGAGAATGGCAAGTGTGAAATTATTAACTTGCCTAATTGTATTGAATTTTGTTAACATAATTTACCATGGTTTGACCCCTGAGGTCTGGCAAGTAAAGGGGGATCTGATTAGCTAATTGGCATTGATATGTTTGAGGTTAGCCGTAATCTGGTTGATTCTTGAATGAATAATAATTTGATAATCTTTGTAACGGACACTACCATGTAAGCATTATTGTATTGTCATTTCATACCCTATAAGACTCGACTGCAGTATTTGCCTTTTCACATGGTCTCTGAGGAGCTATAACATCGACTTCAAAATATAGTATCATTCCACGTTTTAGTTGTGTTTGCTCATGAAGCCAAGCTTTGACTTAGCCAGAGCCTTATTCTTGCCCCACCGGAACATTTTTCAATGGAAATCAATGATTTTCCTAAGCAATCGAATTTGCTAAGCGAGAAAAGATGAGCTAACTCTTCTAACTGGTTAGGTGTAACTAATTATTTGCCTCTGCTTAGAGATAAGAAGGTTAAGCTTAATTCCATAGCAGGGAACCGATAGGCAATCCATCGAAACAAACACCAACAACTGTATTATGTTCCAATCAACTTGGCCCCGGGAGAAGTTCCTGACACGATTATGTGCAGTGACAATTACTACTTTGCTTTTCCTCTGTCTGAACAATCTACTTTGGTTCCTCTCTTTGCATGTTGAGGGGATAATGTCTCAATTCATTGTTTACTTGAAGTTACAGAACCAGAGCAATTAATGGTGGCTGGAAAAATGTAGAAGGTAATTGGTATATTGCATGATTTACTATACAAAGATATTGTAACATTACAATAAGCCCAGGTGAAAAAGTTAAAATGGGCTAAATCATGTATTTTGTTGCAAGCGTTTTGACAAAAGAATTCTTTTTGACAGCAAAACAACAATATGTCAAACATTACAAGAGAGCTCACTGTCAGGTTTTCTTCTTAAATTTTCTTTGAGCTTTTAGGTCCACCACAATGACAGTGATATTGTCTTTGCTTCCTTTCCTAAGAGCAAGCCTTGAGAGGTACTCTGCTGCAGCTTGAGCAGCAGGATCAACTTCCTCACCCCTTTCTGCAGACAATTTGTCACCATGTTTTTTATGCCAAAGAAGGATTTGCTTTCGTGCAACTTCGCAGGCTTCCTCATTTGTGATAACATCCCATAAGCCATCACTGGCTAAGATAAGACACTCATCTTCTTTTGCTCGAGGAACAAACATCACTTCTGGATCTGGAATAATCCATGGTTTTAAGTATCTGTCACCTGAGGATCATAATAGAAATGATAATCAAAGTCAATACTCATTAAGCAAATGATTATGAATTACAAATCACAGTGTTTAACTGCACCAAGGCTAATATATATATGCTAAGATGCAAATACTTGGAAAAGGATACGGCAAGGATTAGAAACACCTACCAATGGACCTTGACATAGCAAGAACACCAAAAACACGGGATCCTTTCCATTGTATAACCTTGCCTCCTGCAGCTTCTATTCTTGCACGTTCATCTTCTCTATCAGGCTGCAAAAGAGGTCATATGAGCATCATTTCTTTAAGAATAGGCTAGTTTCAACAAGTAGTCCAGCTGAAAGAAAACTGAAAATAGGAAAACTTGTCTTACTTTGTGGTCTACAGACAATGGCATGGGAAGTTTTCCATGGTAGAGAACTGCCCTTGAATCGCCACAATTGGCAACAATTATATGGGTTGAACTAATTATTGCAACAACAGCAGTAGAACCGGCAGTTTCAGGGGCAATAGGTTCATGATCAGTCTTATCCCCATCTGTGCCTCCATGAACTCCGCCAATCTCAGCATCGACTTTGATAAAACAATTGGAGAATGCTTTCTTCCATTGTTCCTGCCAATCGTGCCCAATATTTCCATCAAGCTTACATGCTTTCACAAGTTCTATCTCCTCGGCCAAAGCCAAACGCATTCGTTCACGGCAATAGTTTGCAACCTATGCAAAGAAATATTCTTTGATAAAATAAACCAACTTGGAAGAAAACACAGTACAAGTTGAGCCACAAAAATCCTATTTCCCACATATAGATCACTTGCAAAATAGAGGAACAGAAACCAAGAGAAACAGAGCAGAAGGGCATGAAGAATACCTGACAGCCTCCATGTCCATCATACACACCATAGAAATGAGCAGTTAAGTCGCTTAGATTATAATTCATTCCATTTGATATGCTATCAACCTTCAGCACTTGAGTTGGAACTTGTAAAAATCGAGGTATAGCTACAACAGCATCTTCCATCTCTGGTCTCCTGCCACACATGGATGTATATCCCCAAAGGGGTATGTTATTTAATTCCAACAGACACTGGCTTTCGGTTTTTCTTATCTTCTTTTGTTGTGGCACCTCAAGAAATGACTCAGATGATTTTGGATCAGACTCATCAGACCTATTGCCATCATCCCCTACAAGATCCACTGCGACCCTAATGACATCTTGAACATCACTAGTATTTCTTTCCCCCACCAGAGTAGTTGATGAATTTCTCTCAGAATTAACCTCTAAAGCTGACACCTCCTCAACACATGTGCTGCTGACATCACTAGCTACAGATTGAGAACATGAATTTGCACGATCACCGCTGAATGATATAGATCCATCTTCTTCACTTCCCTGATGATTGTATTCTCTAGAAATACAACTATCCTCAGTTTCTATTTGATTTGACAAAATGGCTCCATTATCTCCTCTGTTACCTTCACGTGCAGATAATGATGTTATACTTTCTCTGCATGATCTAGCAGCATGGAAACCTTGGTTTCCACCACAAATGAACTCGCAAGGTTGATTTGGCTTATTTTCAGGGAGTGACAACAAACTTGCCTTGTCTGCAATAAGCTTACACCCAGTGACGTCCATGTGTGTCATCATTCTCGAATCATTAGACATCACGTCACCTGGCCTAACGGCACAGGGACCAGCAATTTCTGTAGATATCTCCTCCATGATTCTCTTTTACCTGCAATAATCACCGCAAACCTCTAAAGTCTGAACCTTTCAAAATCATGCAAGCTACTACACTTCAAACTCCCTTTGCTTTCTTCTCATTCAGTCTGGTACAAGGAATAAATCGTATGGAATCCAAAAAGAATGAAATCACCTGCTGAGCCTATTTGCACAAATTTCAGGAAGGAAGAAACTAGTAAGTGCTGAAAACTGTCAACGAAGGAAAGCCAGGGAAAATGAAAATTTAGCTTGTGGCAATAAAAAAAGAGTAAATTTATAACCTACAATCGGATGCCTCTAGAGCGTATATACAACTTTCATATCTGGACTCTTCTCTGCCTAAAACGATCAAACAGAGATAGAAAAGATAGTGGAAAACTTCACTTTCTCCCTTTTAACCGACCCTTTTGAAGTTTGATCCGTAGGAAACGAGAAATATATAAAGAAAATCGTAAAAATTTTCCTACCTCTAACAAGTTCAAGGAAGTAAAAGCACATGGGGTCATGAATCCTGATAAAGTAATTCAACACATAATACAAGTTGAAAAGACCAGAAAAACACTAACAAAATCTGGTTCCCTGGATCTGAGGCAACTCATTTCAACCTCACGCAGCTTGGCGCTTCTCTCTCTCTTCAGTTTCTTTCAACTCTCCACCAAGTCATCGTTTAACCAACCAAAGCTAAAAAGGCAAAGCTGAGTCACCAACTAATCTTTCTCTGACGTTCCAGTTCCAGAAATCTCTTTATAGAACTTGTCTAAAGTATTTCAGGAACACTAACATAGAAACTATAGACAACTTTTCCTAAGAAGAACACATTAAAAGAAGGTGCAAGATTGATGGAGTTGCTTACTACTTTGAAACACTGCAATATCAAAATTAAGAAGCCAAAAAAAGAAAAAAACTGAAAATGGTAGATACCAGAAAAACAAAATGAGCAGCACACGTATCCTTTCAGACAAAGGAACAATTGATAACGTTAGAGAAACGAGTTAACTAAACCGACAGAATCTGCACGTAAGCTCATGACAAAAATTAAAAAGGTTGAAACATCCCAAGACAGAAGAGTTATTAGATTATCCTTGTAAGGAAGAAAAAGCATCAAGTAATTGTCTTTTAGCTTTTAATAATATGGGAGTTTAATAATGGAAAAATATCTCAAAGTGAATAAGTCCAATGGAGGATTTGCCACGTAAAAAGATCTGGAAATCAGGTTGGTGACCAAAGAGAGTGACGTGCAAAGCTCCTGTTTAGTCTTTGAATTTGTAAAAACGTTGGAATATTTAGAGAGAGAGAGGCAGGCTGAGGGGGGGTGATGAATGTATCTAATACGTCATAAGATAGGTGGGTGGATTCATGAACTGACACTCTAACTTCTTTTTCTTTAGAATGGCTTGGATTCTTTTTGTTTAGTATAGTTTTCTTGCCACCCCTCTTACTTTTTGCCACGTGCATATTTTTTCCTTCCTTTTCTGATTCTTAATTTTGCTAGTAGTGCATCCGAATTTGTCCCATTAAGATCATGGACGTAATTCTATGATTATATTTATAATAGAGTCTGGGGGAAATAGTAGAAAATGACTCCCCGTGACCGATCCTACTCTTTTTTAATTAAAACTTTGATTTAGTTTAAAAACTTTTCCTTTGACTAACAATTTCGGCATGGATATCTAAAGGTGTTCTATATGGGCCACGACTTCAGGAGCCCAAACATTGAGATTCTTTTTGTTTTTTTTTTTTTTGTTCTTGGATGAAATAGCTAAGCGTAAGGCATTAAAAAAGCAAGACAAAAAAAGCAAGAAAAGCCAAATATTCATGAGATTGTACATTTCCTAGGTGTCTCAAACCCCCTGGAAAGAATATATTCTCGATGCAGAATTTCCCTGCAAAACCTGACTAGAAATCTAAAATCCGTGACCTTGCTACGGTCGACTTCTTGATGCTTTCTTCAAGATGATGTTGCATTGCTGCTTTTGCAGCCTTCTCAAGGGAAAACTATACATGCACCTACAATTAATTAACTACCAAGAGAGAGAGAGAGAGAGAGAGAGAGATTTTATGCTAACTGAAAGCTATACAAATGCAGAGGGGAGGCTAGTCTCTGAATTATTTACTACAATGAACAGAGAAAATAGACTAACTTCATCAATTTCCTTATATTGTTTTGCATATCGATTCTCGAAATATAACATCAGGAATAATTTGAAGAAACTGAAGAAAATTTATCAAGACATAGTCTTCCCTAAACTCAGAAGTGTTGCAAGAAACTTAAGAAAATTCATTAGGACAATAGGTCATCACTAAACTGAGAAGTGCAGCAAAGCTGGAGGTTGAATCAAGGTTCTCAACAAATAAATCCCAGAAGTGTACCCCGCAATTATTTGGCCCCTATTGGACAAACCAAACAAAGCCTTGCAACTAAGACAAGAGTCTTCAGTTTCGAATGAATACTGAGATGCTCGGGAATGACACTTGAGGAGGCCAAGAAATGAATAATGTACAGCATCGTGCAGAAAACCACCTAGCAGCTTCAGACAGCATAAGTAATTAAATGTACACCTATGAGCCAGACCCAAAATTATGACATGAGGTGAAGCGTCAAAGGACATTTAAAATCTCAAAATGCATTAGAAGTTATACTATGAAAAGGGATGAAGTACTTAGGATATTGGTCTAGGGCTATAACCTGAAGGCCTTGACTAGGATGATAACAACTAAAGCAAATGTATACTAAAGCCTAAAATCTACCGTTGAGAGAAGAAATTATAATGGAAATTAAGTGCCAACATGAACAGGACCAGATTCTCGACAGGCCCATCCAATACTTCAAACTATGAATATAAAGCAAGGTGAGAGACATGAGCACTAAATCAAATGTACATTACAGAATATGATCATTTACTGCCATGCTTTCAACACTGTCCTAGAAGTGATGCCTTAAAAGTATGAAGTTCAGTGCCTTCCAATGCAAAAAAGACAAAAGAAGATATTTTCTTTTGGAAAAATAATTGCAAACAACATAAAGTTCAGGGAAAAGTTAATAGCCAAGACTAGAACAAGGTATTCTGGATTTACCTCAGTAGTAATGCAGGTTAATGGCCACTGTGGCAGATGGCATTCTAGCATTTAACCCAGGTCGATGGCTCTTGATCAGAAAATTAAGAGAGCAGTTTTACCTGCAAGCATTTTAGACTTCTTACTCAGAGAGAGAGAGGAGGAGGGAAGGGGGGGAGGAAAGCAAAGCCAAATTAATTAAAAATTAAGACTTAAAGCATAACCTAGTACCTGGAAGACAGTAAGAAATCAGTACACTAGAAAGACAGTAAAAAGAAGCTTGAATATGCTGCAACAACCTTTTAGTATGAGGTAAATAAGTGCAGTTGATAAAGATCTTACCATAGTTCCTGACAGATTATCGAAGTGAGAATCTGCAACTTTAATAAAGCAGGAAGGAGACAAAGCTAATAGTCTCTAGTCACCAAAATTCTTCTTTCTCTGTTTGACAAAAACTCAGCCAATTGTTGTCTTGACATCTTCACTGAACATTCCTATCTCTTAGCCTCAGAAGAGAACCTTCTTCATGAACAAACCTTAGGAGAAATTACTGCATCTGATATAACAACTTTCAACGGCAGTTGCAGTTGGCAAAGTGAAAATATAGACCCATAAACCAGAAAAGCAGGAAAGAAAACCCATATATTTTTACAAAATATAACTACTCTGACCAAAAAAACTAATTTTATTGGGAATATAAATGTATTTACAAGAAGAGCATTGCTCTCTGATTTGTAAAAGCTACAGCCAGGATACAGGGTTTGCTAAGATATAATTGCTAGACAAACTAACTTGTAGGAAGAAAAGATCTTTACAGTGGAAGTCACCGACTTAAGAGAAAAATTCAAGACGTCGAAAAGGTTCACTCGAAAATCAACTTGTGGGGGAGTCTACAAAGAATCTATATAACCTAATTGTGGGACCGGACAGCCAAACAACTATCCATGTAACGGTCATTTCTTGATGACAGTGATTATGTTTTTGTTTGTCAACAGTATAATGAACAAGACTATACAAAGAAAGCAACTCAAACCATCATATTCAAGTCGGAAAGATCATCCATTGGAATTTCAAGGCCCATGAAGTCATGATCTTGTAATCCATCATCATCAATGTTCAACCATGAACCCAGATCTTGTCCTGGTAGCTGCAAGTCATCCAATACATCCAGGCTAAACTCATCTTTCTCTTTGGCAGTATTATTAGCAGTTACCTCACTTGATTTTGATACAGAAGTTGATGGTTTGGGTTGCTCTGACATCTTGCCAAGAAGGCCATTTACAGAAACAGATAGTTGAGTTGTTTTCTGCTTAGGCTTTGTTTTTGATTTCCTTTCCCCCTTAACATTGGAAACTGGCCGACCAATCTTATTAGTTCCATTTCTAGATAAAACCTCTCTACCATGTCCCTTTCCTTCTCTGTCTCTCTCACTCCTCTTTCCCTTTGTACTGCTTGACAAAGAACTTCCAATGCCTGACTGTGCACTAGAAGTACCAATAGTACTACCAACTACGTCCTCCAGTAATAACTCTCTCTTTTTCACCCTGTTAGACCATGAGTCATCTTTAACAGTAGTTTGATCAGAAAACCGATTTGAGGGTGGAAGCAGATCAGAAGAATTGACAGCATAGCTATCTCCATTTTGACCTGCCAGAGAAGTAGTTGAGTGTGAGAAACCATGGAAGCTGCATAAAAGACCAAATTGACAATCCACAACTGAACTGCACCATAAGACAAAGTAAATGAAGAAGAAACAGAAGACAGAGTTCCGCAGACTGCAAAAAAGTACCATGACAAACAATTTGTATATGATTACATGGCATCAAACAGACTCACACAGACACGACTACACATGTGGGAATTAATGTACTCTCTCCATACACATCAAGTAAAATACCTGAAGTTCTAGCTTCCAGAGAACGTGTGGAGCTGTTGCCACATGGCTTCCCAGATTCACCGTCTGTAGGAGAATCTACTGATCGTGCACCATTTAGGCGGGAAGACCCAGAAAGAAACATGTCTCTAAGCATGGGCTCATCAAAGCAGCTCTTGCCTGTATCTTCAAATTTATGATATCGATCTAATGTCCGTTTAACAAATGCTAAGGCAGCTTGCTTGATCATTTTGTTACTGGAACTCTTCCCACCAGTAGCATTAGGACCCCAACAAGTCTATTAAAAGATTATTAACAAATCATCAGAAAAAAAATACCAGAATCATATCATAATATGTTAGGATCTAGCATGATAATCTAATGGGTAAATAAACAGTCAAACTTTTAGATGATTAAAATTCTCCATGGAAAATGGAAAGCTGTAACACACACACATGCACCGAGAACCAAGCAAATTTTATCACCTAGGTAGGAAACTCTGGAGGGGAAAGAAAACTAGAAGCAAACTCAAATTGCAGACAATATCCCACAATCTAACTACCATTCAGTTCTTAGCTGTTTAACTACCTTTGTCATTTATGCAGCTAAAGATAAAGAAACAAAAGTAAGAGTTATTAGATAAACCTTTCCTGGCCAAATTCTTCATAAGGCTATACAAAAAAATTCCACTATCTAAACCCCAGAGACTCAGATGGTGATAATTGATACTTGAGAACGTCAAAAGAAAACATCCAAGCATATTACCAGGAAGGGGAAGAACAAAGTATCCTGCCTCAGTTTAGATGCCATTCAACCAAATGACAGTCATGATTGAAAGTTGAAACAGATTCCACATATATGATCAAGGAGAACTGGAGAAGCATTATCCACTTGGAACTTAGATAGAAACCAAAATATTTATCCAGACCTTTGTTTAGATGTTGTCTCTTCACTATCTCAGTATCATGAGGAGTTTAAGCTACACAATAAGAGGTAGTCCTCTCCCATGACGATTTTCACCAACTTCAGTGAGTTTTTTTTTTTTTTTGGGGGGTGGGGGCAGTTGGTTAAGGTTAAACAATAATGCCATCCTGCCCATTTACATCTATTTTTTCTATTTCGTTTCTTTCGTTGTTAGTTTTAGTCCATCCAGACAACTATTTCCTTTAAAACCTTTTCCTCTAGACCAGAGCTTAGTTTCCACATTCTCATGCTAAAGGGCTGTACTAGATTAATTTGGCACAACGGTACTTAGCTCTGGCCACCCAAGACATAAAACTTTGCATGTCTGTGTCTGTGTCTGCGTGTGCAAATAAAAACCAAAAGAAAAAGGGGAATGTACATTAAGAGAATTACCATATACTTTTCATAAGCCATCGTGACAAGTTTGTCAAGAGCACGTTGTTCAAATTCCCTATATCAAAAGTCAGATGTTTTGATATAAGCTAGGCACCAAAGACTTCAAGTGAAAAGGCAAATGCATACAAAACTATATGGAGAAAAAGGGCGAAACAATACTTCTCCTGAATCTCCCTTGTTTCTGAGGCAGCTTTCAACAGTTTATCAAGCAAGCCTTTCTTCTTTGAAACCTATAGCATTCACAACAAAATTACAAATGAACCCATCAGAAAAAGTTTGATTTTTATGATGGAAAATCCAACAACAAATAAAGTAGCAGGGCACAGAAGAAAGATAGAATTTGTTGAATATCTTATGACAGTTATCAGAAAATGGAAGGGTGAAAACAATAGTGTAAAGGACAAAGAAAAAGGAAAATATTTGCATATCAGAGCTTCAACAATTCTGTCGAGAAACTACCTGTTCATTGTGCATCTCCTCCAGCTTACTAATGTCCTCACGGATTTCATCATCCTCCATCTGTCCTATGTCAGGCTGAAATAGAGTGAAATACATATAGTTAAATACATTAACAACCTTAATGTCAAGGATGAAACAGAACAAACCAGAGAGACACAAGCGTCTCCAGTAAACCACAGTAGAGTCAGAAAAAAAATCGCCTTCAAGATAATGAGAAGCTGCAGCAGACATACATGACCATTTGACAACCAACCATTCAGATGACAATACAAATGCAGACCAGATTGTTAGATCATGATTATTATCAATTTTGAAACAACAAAGAGAGAGAGCTTCCAACTGCAGGATGAAATAAAATTATGTGACGAGAAGGATAATGCAGCATTTAACATAAATGTTGATGTAGAAGTAGACCAACCGGTGGTTCCAAGAAAATTCCAATACTTTGAGCCTCCAAAAAGAGTTTCTCATTTATCTTCATATTCTCATACTGGAATTCTGAACAGACAATGCTAGGCATCAGCGGGTCTGAAAAAGTGCCATTCAGGCAATGACTAAAACTTGAGTTTATTCCTGTGTTTCCCAACATATCAATTTCTGGATCATCATTCTCTGGCTTCCCAGTTATCCTATAACTATTGACAGAAGCATGCCCAGTAGATTGGAAGTTAATAATATGACTCAAACCATTGGATCCCAATTCTCCATCCATCTCAAATCCAGTTCCATATAAGTCAAATGGGAGGTCTTCATTTCCACTGTCACTATCTTCTTCTGGAATTAGAGCTGCTATAAATCTCTGACAGAGGGGAATCACATTATTGTCCCTTGTCTCCAGGACCAACTGTTGTGAAAGGAGTTCAACAGTTGATGTTACAGCATCAATTCCAGCATCTCTTCCCTGTTCAAGCAACTCACATCCGTTGGAGATGATACTGCAACCATCTATGATAGAAGGAACTGGTGTTGATGCCAATTTGGTAAGTTCACAATTTCCCTGAAAGATTTGAAAAGAGCTAAGAGAGACTAATATAGTTGTGAAAAAGATGGTTCTTGCTTCAATAAGAAACAAGAAGGTATAACCAATCCTTCACTAAGCTACTTTTACCTTTTGATTTAAAACAGTGTGTTAAAAAAAGGGTTTAGGCACTGTATTGTCATCTTCTCTTTTTTTTTTTGGATTTTCCTAAAGGTGTTGCACTGTTATTAAAGACATGCAATTGATGACAAAACTCATAATTTTATTCTTAAATAAATAAATTTGACATGGTCAACTTTAGGATACCATAGTATTTATACCAAAAGCTAATAAGAAGATGAATTCTTGAGAAGCAGTCACATGCAAGGGTGAGCAATCAGTTAAGTTAGTTAAATTGGTCAAAAAATGTTCTTAACTGACTTAACCAACTTCCCCATATATTTCAACTGAACCAACAGACTTTCTTCTAGTAACCGATTAACCGACTTAATTTAGTTATTTCTGTTTTAACTGATTTTTTTTCAAAAGGAAATAGGCTTGAATGCAACCAAGCCTTCTTTTTTTTATTATTTTCATTTTTCTATGCTAATTACATAGTAGATAATCCAACAAACAAACATTACATAGTAAATAATCCAACATTTTTTTTTTCACTCATTTTAAAGTCGATTAATTCAGTTAGCCGAAAAAAAAAATTTAACCAAAATTAGCTGACTTAATTGACCCCCTTACCGAATTAACCATTTTAATGGAATTAATCGAACTAAGTTAACCTAATTTTATTGGTTAAGACGGTTTTAACCTACTTTTACACACCCCTAGGTATTGATGGTTGTCAAACCATGTGACTAGGGGAGTGCAAAAGTCGGTTAAAAGCGACTTAAACGACAAAATTTGGTCAATTCAATTCTAACTCAGTTAAGGGGAGTTGGTTAAGTTGGCTAATTTCGGTTAAAAAATTTTTGGTCGGTTAACCGAACTAAGCGACTCTAAAATGAGTGAAAAAAATGTTGAATTATTTATTATGTAATGTTTGTTTGCTTGATTATTTACCACATAATGTCTGTTTGTTGGATTATTTACTATGTAATTAGCATAGAAAAAATGAAAAAAAAAAATAGGCTTGGGTGAATTCAAACCCATTTTTTTAAAAAAATTCGGTTAAAACCAAATTAACTGAATTAAGTCAGTTAATCAGTTAATTCAGTTAATATAAGAAAGTCAGTCAATTCGGTTAAAATATATGGATAAGTCGATTAAGTCAGTTTTTTTTTTTTTTAAAGCGTCAGTTAAGTCAGTTTAATAGCATTTTTTGACCAATTTAACGGACTTAACCAGTTGCTCACCCTTATCTAAACGCAATATATATCAGCAAGTCAAAAGAAATTTATTTACTTAATTTAATTATTTATCTCATGCCTTCCCTCAAGATTTGATGAAAACATAAATAATGACAACACCCCATGCCTGTTGTAGTGGTTGTAACCCCTGAATGGAGGGTCAAGTTCTAGGTTCAATTCCCCCCTTGCCCCCCACCTGGTTGAAAAGAAATCCCCCACCCTTGGCTGAAAAGGAGATAACATAAATTGCAGCCAACAGTTCATTTGTAATGGCATTGAATAAAAGATTTAATCCAAAAAGATTTTTCCAATGATCTTTTTTTTTTTTCTAAAAAATGGACTGCATTAAGGGGTTTTGAGAGCCACACAAGATAGTAAAAATATAATTCCCAGGGTCTCCTAATAACAGCGACTATCAATCTTATTAAGTGGCACAAGGAACATTACCTGCTGCTTCAAATAGGCAATATCTACATCAGACATGAAACCAAGAAATGGCTCCATCTGCCTCCAAAAGGAGTTGGGAAAGGCATGAGCTGCAACGACAGTAAAATCAACCAATGGCAAAAGACAAATTTTGAACCAAAGAAAATAACAAAATTTTGACAATAAAATGACCAAAGATTTCATAAGGCATTACCAAAACTGACAAGAGCATTTACAGCAGCCACCAACTCTTCATGTCCATCCTCTGAACTAACTAAGAAAGTTATACCAAAAGTGATTAGAAGACACAAACATGGAGTCACCGATTTAGAAATTCAGAAAATCTTTGTTAAGCATAGATAAAAATCCAAGGTAATTTTTTAAGTTAGCTTCAAGTATAACTACCAAGAAGATCTGCAGCCGCATTGATTGCTGCATGCTTCTGTCGTGCATAGGCCTTGCGGTCAGTGAGCTTCCTAGTTGGAGGACGACCAGCCTTGCTGAGCAAAACAATCATCAAACTATGAGATTTCAATCACAATAAAGGAAAGAATATTGGAGAAAAAGGTAACAGGTGGTCAGGTAGGAAGGAATATTTAACCTTTCAGCCTTATCCAAACCAAGCCTGGCACTTCTGAGCTGTTTTGCTGTGCCCACATTACCAAACTTCTCAACTGTCATTGGCATAACAGACCTCGTAGAAGTAACACCCCGCCCAGTCCTCCCTTGTCGACGTACACCATCTCCAATGTCTTCTCCAGTCATCAGCTTAGTCTTTCTTGATGGCAGGACCAAAGTAGATACTTTTTGAACATTCTGTCCAGCTTTCTCATCCATTTCATCAGACTTTTTCACCTTCTCTTTAGATTTAATTTCAGCAGCCGCAGACTCCTCACTCTCAGAAAGAGCAGCCGTAGATAAGGCATCACCTTTTAGTTTAACTTGTTGGGGAGAACTGCTTGACAAGCGTCTAGCAAATCCTGACCCAATTTCATTGCCTGCCATATCAGACACAGTATCCAGAGATGGAGTTTCATCATTACTTGAAACAATAGGAACAAGATTTGTTCGTCTTGCAGTACGGGAGCTCTTCTGAGGTCTCTGGCCAGCCCAGTGGGCAACAGGTGGTGATGAAGACCGAGCAGATGTGGTGCGTTTGCGATTATTGGCTCCACCAGCAGTAGGTGGTTTATTTGTACAGTGAGAAAGCTCCCAGTCATTTGATGCAGTTGCTCTATGAACAACTGGTGACAATTTTGGAGCAACTCCAGAACCTGATCGTGGACCGCGAATAGATGCATTCATTTTTGTGCTTGATGTAGGACTAGCTGAATTAAATTCGTCACGAACACTCATCCTGCACATTGTGCAGAACAACAGGCATAAAAATAAGTACACATACTGTAGTAAGGCCTCAAAGAGAAAAGTACTCCAGGAGCCAGAAATAAAGATACCTCAAATGACAAAACAAAGGCTTTATAAGACAGAAATGGACCAGAGAAATTTATGCAAAAAATAGAAAATGAAATATGTAGAAAACTCTGCATACTTGTTAACAGCTCTGAGATTCACTCTCTCTTTATCGGAAGCAACAGGACGATCTCTCCTATCATTGAGAAGGGGACTGCTGTCCAGATCAGACCTAGGTACAGATGATCGTGGACCCAAGCCTGTCGGCTGTGAGATGCCTTCTGATTTTCCAACTCCGGCAGATCCATTAGCAATCCCTGACCTACAATAAGTTATATATTTATTAATATAAAATTATGAATAAAATACATCAAAAAATTAAAAATAAATGTAAAGGAAGGTTCAATTAACAGAGTGCTCTAAATAAGAAATTTGAAGAAATGGCACACAAAGAAAGACCCCTAACACAATTTTTCCTACAGCCAGCATAATGATCATCTATTAAGGAAACTACATCCCTCTATAGGGTGAGGTGATGGCCCCAATAAGAGTTCTTCCTTAGTGTGTCGCAATCATTGGATTTGATCTTAATCAGAAGGTTAGGTCAAAACATGACTAAAGTTTTCTACCTCTCAAGCATAATGTGCAAGATGGATAAAATAATAGGGTAGGTTTATTATATAGTTCAAAAAACACAATTCAATTAAAACTAGTACATTCACCATCTTATACTTCTCTGGCAAAAACTCTAGTGTAAATGCACCTTTAAGGCACTAGTTAATGTCCTATGCACTAAAGGCATAAGCATCTTCGCATAAAGCAGAGCTCCTATGGTGCATTCAAGTGATTAGATCTTGACCAGAATGGTGCCGAATAAGACAATACAGCACAGGATGATACAGGTGGATTAAGCATAAAAAATGAATATGAAAACATGAACAAAAGTTTACCATATGTGTATATATATATATGGTCAAAATAGAATAAGAAACTCAAACGATAAATATAGAACTGGAATCAGAATAAAAAAGAACCTCAAAAGCATAAAATACAAGCTTGACATCTGCAATTTATACCCTACACAACATAGGCAATTAAAAACAAAGACAAAGAAAGAATGCAGTCCCGGCATGATGAATCAGGTTACAAGAGAATATTGACCAAAGCTGCTACTGCCATCATTATTATGATTGATGCCCCTTATTCCCACAGATCTCTTGGCAGTGGGCTGAAAATATCGATCATAATATGTTGGTAATTACATTAATGATTCTTGTATTGTTATGGTAATTGCTTCCACTGATACTAGGGGTTAGTAACACTCAAGGGTGCTTGTCCTCCTAGCACCCCACAGTTACAGGTGGCAAACAGGTAAGTCTGGGTTCAGGTTTTTCCAGGTTCAAGTTTTGATTTTTCGGGGTTCGGGTCTTTGACTTTTTTGTCAATTCAGGTTTGGGCAGGTTCAAGTTCCAGTTGGTTTGCCACCTCTAACCCCAATGGATGCCCTCAATGTTACTTAGGCAAGCATTCAAATAATCACCATGACATATGCACAGTAGTAGCACCTTCAGCAGACCTACCTGAACCCGTGGGAGTCATTATTTAATCTTGATCGAGCATCAGTAACAGGCCTTTGCTGCATTCCCTGTTTAGATTCCCGATACCCTTCAATGGGTTTAGTTGATACCATACTTGGAGATACATCAGGTTTTATCCCAGAACGCTTTTTCTTCATCTTTGCCTTTTCCCATCCATCAACACCACCAGATAAAGTTCGATCTTCACCCTGAACTGCACCACTATTTGAAACCCTGAGCATTTCCCTGTCCCTATCTGCATTACCAGGCTGCCTGACTAGAGCATTATTCCGCATATCCATCTAGATTCATTGGAAAAATTGTTAAGTCTTCTCTTCAAGAGATAGTGATGCAAAAAAGGCACACCACATGCAAATTCGGTAACAAGCCACCCAGATGAGGCCAAAGATAAAGCAACTATGAAGAAGAGCAAGAAAATGCAATGTAAAACCATATCCGTATTAGTGCATGTACAAAACAGAATATTATGTGGATTCTTGTCACAGGAAATGGGTTTCGTGTCACTTGCATAAATACTAACTCAATGATTGACAGTACATAAGGAAATCTACTAAAAAGGAAGCATAAAGAGAACAAATCCACCATCACCACCTATTTGGATCAAAAGAAAGAAGTGAGGTTTTGATTAAGTGACCAATGGAAAAGAAGAAATCAACTAGTAGTGTAGAAACATGAAGGAAACACCAGAGAGAAGAAATCAAAGAAGGGATATTGACAACAATAATTACATTGGGACATGAAATTCTTTGATCCCAATCAGACTTGAATATAAAACATAAAACATCCATTGCACAGTTAATTAAATAAGCTATATCAGGCCCAAAGACATATAAGATTCTAATATTACCATTACAGAAAATGCATAGAGATGGAAGATATCAAAGATACAAACCCTCACATCCACCAGAGAAGTTCGAGTACGTTTATTTGGAACAGCACTTTTAGGCCTTTCTTCTAACTTTTGCTGTTCAAATTCAAAACCTCCTGCGATGGAATGATTATGCATTCCCATCTTACCAATGGTTGGCCCCAAGACTGACCGATCACTAGATAACAAGGCATTAGGTCGGTCACTAGAAAAGCTTTCTGATCGAGATCTCTTCTTAGATGGTATGCTTGGGAAAAACTTGTTGAATACCGATAAGGCTTCATTGAAAGTTTTCATACGCTCCCTGTTAACTAATACACTTTAATAACTAATGACAACTTCAATTCAAAATACACCATTTACAAAGAAATACCTGGCTTTGACAGCGCAATCACGTAGACCAGCCTTAACTCGTTTGATTTCCTCTGGTATGGGAAAAGGCAGCAGCTTGCCTTTTGACAAAACAGTAGGAGATTCATCAGCAGAAATGCCAAGAGCAACATTAATGTGCCGTTTAAAGTCTCCTTGACGATTAGACTTATGATCAGCAGCGACCACCTTGGGATCAAAACGCAAGCATTGGAAGAAGTTGGATACATCTCCTTGGGCTAATAAACTCCTTGACATACCTGGCAGAGAAGATAGAATTGGATTCTCCATGGTCTCACGAAAGCTACCTGATCTGTCTAATTGAGCAGCTAAGTGGGCTCCACGCTGCCCGCTGGTGTACAGCGGCCTATCTGGGCTACCAGAAGACAGATCAAACTTGCTAGATGTCGCCATTGCATCAGATTTTGCAAATCCACAGTCTTACAAAGCCAATAAATACAGCGGTGCATGACAAAATTGTATTATAACAGCACATAAAGGCTGATTTAAACTGTTAAGGACAATGGAGAACTTATCTGCAAAGGAGAAAAACCTTAGGATAAGCATATAAAATTTGTATTAGACTCCAAATAAGCCCAATACTACCTCAAAATTCATGTTGTTGTATGCTTATGCTCACATAAAAAAATACACTAGAAGTAGTAGGTTAAATTAAGTCTTAATATAATCACTAGTAGTTATAAGAATTATCAAAGGCCAGGAAACTAAGATTTATTCATCACCTTCCACTGCCTGTGCAATAAAATTTTCCTGTCTTAGTATAAGACAACAGTGTTTTCCAAAGGTTAAGATGGGCATTATAGTAGCTGGCATTTAGGTTTTGGATTAATGGTTGAATGGTGATCAATTTGCATAATTAGCTAGATAAATTCATGAGTAGAGACCTTATGGTATGCATGATAACATAATAGGTGGGAATAGAGGGATTTTCATCAAAACAAAAAAATTGTTTAATCAATAAAACAACAAGGAAAAGGCACCCCAAATAAATACAAGAAATGACAGCAGTGAATTCAAGTAACAGCAACAACAAAAGGAAACCTTCAGAAAACAAAGGTTACAACAAATAGAGTACAAATGGATGTCATAAAGAGACACACTCAACTGAACATGAGACTCAACAACAAACAAGTTATCCACGAATAAATTTTCCTTTCTACATGCACATCCTACATAACATTTTAGGCAATTATTTTATCCCACTCCGCCTCTACCACTGACTGAATTTGTTTTACCTTCTTCCTGTCCCCACAATGGTCTCAGGTTGAATCAAAATCCTCTTTGAAAAACATCTAAATGTCAAGTTTTAGGTTGTTGATCCTCTAACTTCCGACAAATACATTCAATTCTTCTTCCAGATATAATTTCAATCTTCTGATACTGGCATTTAAAAGATATGTATACCCTTGCACACAGATATTTTATTAGAGCACCTATTTGTTCCTTAGGTACAGAATTACTGTATTAAGCAAGTTGGAATTAGAAATTCATTTATCTCTTCCTTTCATATATGACAATCAAATGTTTATGTTCTATTCATCTACTAGTTACTTACAAATGCAGCTTAAATGACTTTCAAGCCTCACTTCAAATACTATGTTGATCCTAAAATTTCCTCACCTTAAAACAGCTAGCAAAGTGCCAGAGGTATACAATCAACTAGAAATTCGAAGTAATCCTCAATGCTCTGATTAACGCAATAACCTCAATGCTCTGATTAACACAATAACCTCAACAACTCTGTAATCAGAAGCTACCAAGACTGCACTAACATACATATTTAGGGTATTCCATAAGCCTAATACTTGGTAAATAAGTAAAGACAAATTAACATAACCTAAAATACCCTGAATATAAATAGGGTTTTGCTAACGAGTGCCCTAAGGGCACTCTTTAAGGTTACCATATTAAACAATATTTTCTCCCAACGCATTGGAATTCCCACATTACAAATAGTATCTTAACTAACTTTAAAAAGTGCCCTTAGGGCAATCATCAGCAAAACCCATATCAAATTATTTAAATAAATTTTGAATTGTATAACTCCATCTGGATCACCCTCCCAAGCATCAAATGACCAATTCCAAAAATTGTTATTAAGGTTATCTGTCGGTCTCTTCAGTACACACGTACACCAGCACGACAAGTACATCATTATCAGAATCATGAATCATAAATAAATAAAAAAAAACACAAATCAAATCTGGATATATGTGTAGCAAAACCTTTTATAACCATACAATTAACACTTTAGAACTTATGAAAGACATATGGAATAGATAATAAATGAATGTAGACATGAGGCGCTGGCATCTCGATTCATAAGAAAATGCCATTAAGAGAACCTGCCAGAATCATCAACTATCTTATTATGATTCATGACAGTGCATCATACACTCATTAGGAAGAAAATGTTAAATAATTTAGCTTAATATATCTGATAGAGTCATAGTTCAATAAAAGTTAACCACACGCAACAATTTCAGCACATTAATTACACTCAAACACAAGAACACTACTATTATTTAACTAATTGCCCACAGCTGAGCAATAGATTCTATACTTTATATTATATCAACAAATTAAATATCTACCACACCCAATTTAAGACAGAAGAAGACCACAATCATTTAACTAATTTGGAACTGATTGTGATTTCAGTTGGCAAAGATTTCGTGCATATAGCAGTTAGCAAGAGCACCATTCCCATTTTAATTATTTCCTACTCAACATTGCTCTTCTGTTTCTCCCTTTTTCGACCATGACAAGAAAACATACATATAATTGCCTTCAACTTCACTTTCCTTACTCCAATTAATTCCAAGCTAAATCCGCATCACATGAATGCAAAACAAAGCATTATGCGCATTTTTCTTGAGTTAAGTTACTCAATATTTCTTCATTTTTTGATTACACATCAAAATCCAGCTTCAACAAAGGAAATGCTCTATTTTACACAGTAAAGCCAGTCTAAGCACAAAAATTACCATTTTATCCTCTAATTCCTCGACTTTACATCTCAATCACACTTCATTCATCAAACCTCAACAATTGAAAAAAATAATAGTAATACTAACAAAAAATTTGCAGGAAAACCCTAAAATCTAAATCAACACGAATATTAGAAAACAATAATCAAATAAAAAGTCAATTAAAGAAATAAAAAAGTTCAAAAAATTAAAAAGAAGGAAACCCTAGAGCTTGCAATCAAGAATGTGAGTACAAATCTACCTTCGATGAATCGCGAGAAAAGGTGATGGCGGAGGCTGTAATTTTCAGCAAGATAATTAGATTCTTTAAATTACGGGTACGAATTTGATTTACGTAATTGATTCGAAGCTCGAAATCGAAAGTGGAAAGTTCGTACATGGCCATGGAGGTCGAAAGCGCCCCTGTGTTTTGATCGGCAATGAAATTGGGTTAAATTAAATGACGGTTATACCCATGGTTCGTTGTCCTGGATTCGAAGTTGTCCAGCTTCGGAACGGGGGGTTTTTTGGGTAAGAAACATACGTTGAGCCGGCTCCTAAGACAGCTCGTAGTTTATGTAATGTGGGAGTTTTGGGTATGTTTGTCTTAGTGAAAATTTAACAAAAAAATATGATAATTCAGTTAAAAGGAAGATTTAGAGCATGCTTCGATATTTTTTTATTTTTATTTTTTAGGTTAAGTTACATTTAATTTAATAAAATAATTATTTTTTAAAATAAACATTTTAAGAGAAACCTGAATAGCTATTACGAGGACTTTCTTGATAATAACTATTTTAAATTGTTGAGAATAAAAAAAAATTTGATTAGATAAATATACTTTTTTATAATTTAAAAAGTTATCATATAAAAAAAACACTAAACGTATTTTTTTCTCTCTCTTCCTCACTCCTTCTCTCTCTAAAACACAAAATTTTTTTATTTCATTTTCAAAAAAAAAGAAAATGAAAATATTTAAATATTATTTAACTATAATAAAATATAAATATATTATTTAATAGTATTATTTGAATATAATAAATGTAATAAAAATATTATTTAGTATTATTTAAATTTAATGAAGAATATTTTATCTTTTAATATTAAATATTATTTAATTATAATAAAAAGTTTAATTATCTTCTAATACAAAATATTATTAAATTTATAATAAAAATATGTTTGTATTTTTGGTGAAAATATTATTTAATTATATAAAAGTTATTTTGATTTTATTGCTTAGAATATTTTTATCTTTTAAAAAAATAAATTCTTTAATTTTAATAAAGAGTATTTTTTTCATCATAATATTTTTGTTTTTTAATTAAAAATTTTTAAATTTTAATAAAGTGTATTTTTATCTTTTACCCATTATTCCTTAATTATTTTTAAAATTATTCTTACCAACTAAATAATATAATAAGTAATAATATCAACTTCTACCATATTCCATTTCCATGAATTAATCTACTTAATAATTATTCTTCTTATATTCTATTTTCTTGGAATAGCTATTATATTCTCATTTCATTCTTTCTAATAAACCAAGCATGTTATTAGACTATAGATTATCGAACACAACAAAAAAATTATTTCCTTTTTTTGAGTAAGAAAATCTTTTTTAGTTGGTGATATGTAACGGTAGAAAAAAAATTATATTATAAAATTAAATGTATATAAAAATTAAAATAATATGTTACCGATGTGAATGATATATATATATATATATATATATATATAAAGTTAATTTTATTGATAATATCACTTTAATTATATATTATAATCTAATTAACTAATAGTATTATATTATAATTCTAACTAATAAATTAGATGATTTGTATAATTATTTTAATATGTAAATTATTAGTTTGAGATGAAAGAAATAAAATCAAAATATTTGAAGGTGAGTGTACATTAATTTGTCTTAATTAAAGATAACAAAGCCTATTAATAAATAAAAGTATTTTTATTTTAATCAATAAAGTTTGATGTGAATTAATAATGACTTAACCATGTCAACAATTATTTATTTGGTTAGTAGCATCCATCACAAAAAATTTATGATTGATCCAAGAAAAGTAACAGAAGAAATTAATAGTTTTTGTTTTGTCAAGACAATAACAATTTTTGTAATGAAGCATTGATAATATATTACCAAAAAAAGAAATGAAGCACAAATGATAATATCAACTTTAAAATACTTAGAGCCATTTTGACTTGTTTTTTTTTTTTAATTTAAAAACTATATATAAAGCTCTTATGAAAAATAATAACTTCTAAATTAAGTTAAAGTTGTTTGGTAAATTTATTTTTAATATTTTTTTTTATAAAATTATATTTTTATTAAAATTATCATAAAAAGTATTTTTTTAGAGAGTAATATTGTAATTATTTTTAATAAATGAAGAAAGTTTTGAAACAAAATAAAATTTTCTCATATTTTTAAAAGAATAGAAGAAAAAAGCTTCTCCTTGGAGCTTTTTTTTAAGTTTTTTTTTTAAATTTTGTTTTTAAAAAAAAGCTACTTTTTTAAAAGAGTTTTTTAAAAAAATCATATTTGCCCTGATTTTTACTTTTAAGAGGTAGATAAGTTGACAAAAATCTAGGCCAAACATGCACTTAATATTTAAGTAAAATATCTATTTGATAATCTTAATAAGTATGGTCACTAATCTTAATATAATAATTAATTAATTACCTTCTATTGACGATTATATTTACTAACATATGGTATTGATTTTTGATAAGAGGATTTGGAATTTCATTTCTTATATTACTTTTTTTAGTACTAATTCTTTTATATACATATAATCATTGTTTACATATGATTTTTTTTTATAAGATTAAAAATTAAGAGGATTGGAATCTATATAGTAGGAAGAAGCAAAATTAAATTTGTAAAGGAAAAGTTATTACCAATGAAAAAAGAAAGAAGAGTATACATTGAATGCAACTATAGATGAAAAAAAGTGCAATATATGGAAATAAAATGTTATCCTCAATTAAGGAATAATCATTCATAATGCAGAATGCCATCATAATTTATCAAATTAGGAATCTAAATGTAATTAAATAGAGAAATCAATATGTGGGGTAGATCCATTATGCCATTTGCTTAGCTCAGGTTGGGCACACCGGAACTGGAACCCTGCAGCTTGGGATTTCTTATTGTTCTCTTCTTTTTTCTTATTATAGGAAGTTATGAGTATGGGATGCAATATCAGGCTGCAGACTTGTATCCCATGTGGCCATGTTGGACCTGGGATGGGATCCTAGGTTTCACTTCAATGACTCAATCCTTTTGTTCCTCTGTTTTTTTTTTTTTTTTGGCTTTTTCAAAGAAACCCACCCTGTAAATATCAATTGTCACGCAAAGCAATAATCAGCACTCAAAAGTGGACGGTCTCCAGGAAACAAAAGGCACAATAATATAGTATTATATAATTATGCTACTGGAATTGTTACAATATTTGGTTTGGTTGATAAAACAAAAGCTGGGTTTGTCCATGGTACGTATCTGAAAGAATTATAGTTTTCCATTTTATCATATTGGTGTTTAACATTATGCAAAAAATTCAAAGCGTCTTATTCTTCTAAAGTCAATCGGATAAATAATGGTTCAAGTGATAGGGCACATGGAGACAGACAAGGTCTCAACGACAAATGATTTGCTGTTCATTGCCAAAGAACAAGGCTTCCATACAATATCAGTCAGTGGCCTGAGTCCTTACCATTAATTTAGCCATTTTAACAGTTTCCTAGACAATCAAGAAAGGATGGAAAAAGGACCAGAAACTGCCACAAGCGAAGGCGTTTAATTTGGTTTGCCAACCTGGGTAGTCAGGACCTCAATACAATCTCAAAGACTAAATGGACATAAAACTCACTAATGGCTACCAACCAGTACCATCAAAGAACTCTCCTCAATCTAATTGATATTTACTGTATACTTATTAGTTCGGCAAATATGTGCCAGCAAACTTCAATAGATAAGCAAATCAGGGTAGAACCTGGCTAAAATAAGCAGGTAGACCCGTCAATCAAAATAAGAAGAGATCGTTTATCCATTATGCACGGTGCTATCCATGGAAAGGATTGAGTCACTCAATCTGCATGCCATCTCCTGATGATCAAAGCAACCCTGTTTCTGTGTCGTTAGACGAGTAGTCCACACCAGAATCACCTAAAAAAGAAACTCATTCATGAGAAAAGTTTAACTCAATCTGGCAAATGAAATCCAGACCCGACAGTCTTAATCTAGGAATGAAATCTTACTGTGGAATGAGTCAGTTGACGACTGCCTTGGTGGTGCACTCCCCTTTATATCTGTAGCAGTTGAATGATAAGAAACAAAAGAAATCGAATACAGTTTATAACAACACATGCATGCACACATGCAGATGCAGATGCTACTACATTTGATTTTAATTGCGGCACATTCTCCCTTTCCCTTCTTTCTTTCTCTAGGCAAGCTAAAAAGACCTATCCTCTAACAGTCAACGGCATCCAGTATGAATAAACTTGGGTCTCCCTTTCTACATTTCCTTCATTCTCCATCTCTTGACTACCCCTTACAAGTCTTCAGAAATGTGCATTAAATTACCTATAATTCCCTTGCTTGTACTTGGATAATGCATTAGTACTTCTAAACATTGTATGAATCATATTGACCCATATAATCGTAACAGACAGCCCTCGTATTTCCAAGTACCATGTAGATCAGAACACTGAAATATTCAGAAGGTGTATTTTACATGAAGAAAGACGAAATCTTCTAGAAAGACCAATTTTAGTATGACTTGGTTGACAACAGGAGGGCAACTATAATTTGACACCACATCAGAATCCATGCGTGGGCCTGGCTTGCCGAAAGACTAAATTTCTTCAAAGATAAATACAGCTGTGACCTTATTGACAGAGCTTATGCAAATAATAAGTGGAATATGACAGTGTCCTCCCATGTGAACATTCGCAATCAGTAACTTAGGTTACTTGAGGATCATGAAATCATGAAATCAAAGTTTTAATGATATGATTTTCAATCACGATATCAAAGATTTGACATAAAAGAAACAGTTTCGATATAAATAAAAAATAAACACAAATAACTAAGAATGTTTTACCGAAAGAATGACGTAACCCTTTGACAGCCTCAAAATTCTTGTACGTATAGCCCACAAAATTAAGATCTTTAGGAGTTAAATGCATCTGCCAGAAAAGTAAGGAACAGTAATGGTGAGTTATGCAAGACAATATTAAGATTGGATGACTTAAGGACATACAAATGCAGTATAAGTCAACAACAGTAAAGATGAGTTACAGGCAGGCCAAGAAACTTCCATCATGATCTTCTTCAACAAAATACAAAATGGTCGCAGCAAAACAATGGTTAAGTTTTTCAAAGTTCAAACTACAGTTAATTGCATTAATAGTCATCCTTACAGTCCTTGGAGAAAAGGTAGGTACCTTCCTTATTGGCCCAGATCCTGTTCTTGCTGGTTTTGGACCTTCCACCTGTGGCAGAGTCAGAAATTTACGTCATCAGTAGGCTCCATATAAACAAAGGCAGAAAACATCTTTTACAGAGCATAAAAAAATAATACTTGTCAAAGATTGAGAAAGTAATTCCTTAAATGTAGTTCTTTGGGCAACAGATCATTTTGTCATCCCTTCTTAAATCATGTTGTTTTATTAAAAAATCAAATTGGTAGAGTCAATCTCCTCAATATTCCTAGAGAGTGTAACTCAATGGCAGATTAGCTTGCTAAGGCTAGAGTAAATCGCATTGAGAATTTTGTAGCCTGGATTTGAGTCTAGAATGGCGTTTTCCTTGTAGGTTGATTTTTGTTCCATTAACTGTGAGGCAACAAAGCTGATATTCAAGGATGAAATTGGCTGCTTTTTTGAGGGATGGCAATTGCAATTACTATGTGCTTTGATGAGTCGTCATTTAGAATGTTTGAGAAAATGCCTCTCTGCAATTTCTAATTTTCTTTCAAAGTTGAGTGTGATTTGGTTGTAGTTACGGTTGTTTTCTTGCTATGTGATTGTTTTGGTCTTTGAGACCTAAATAAGTTAATTTTTGTAAAGTTGGGGGTACCAGAGATGGAGTAGTCCTTTTGGGTTGGTTCTTATGGGCTATGTGTTGGGAGCTCTTTTTGTTGAAGTTTGTATTTCAACTCTTTATTAATAAAATTACTTTTGCTTTTCAATTAAAAGATTGGAAAACACCGATATGTCTAATAATAACTTACCTCATCAAATTTCATAAAATTTTGAGTATCAAGATCCCCCTCAACCTGTGGTTTAAATGCTGCCTCCATTTCATAGAGTTTGTCCCATGGAGTATCTTTGAACCAAGGATGAGCCTAATTATACCATTGTTAATAGGTGTAAAATAGAACATAATAAAAAGGAAAATGGAGAGTGAATATTTTGATAGTCATAAAACTTACTTTAATTTGGTCTGCTCCTAAAGTACCGAGCCTATGCTCAACATCACAAAGCAACCTACTGATCAAATCCTTTGCTGCAGGTGTAAGCCTTGCCTCATCTGGAAATTTCAAATGATTTTTCCAGTGTACAATCTGGCATGCATTTGACAGCACAGCAATGATAAATAAATAAAAAGAAAAACAAGTATTTGAACCTTTTCTAAGAGGTTAGCGAGCTAAACAATTAATACGAAACACTTAAAATCACTGGCTGACACTTAACATCACATCCTTGCTATACTAACAAAATGAATTGAATTAGTCAAATACGATATATGCTTTAAGACTACCGTCAAGACCACCAAAATGAGAGAAAGAAGCATGAAAATGAAGCAGAAAAGGTATAACGGTGTTACGAAGAGGACCATGTATGCTAAAAGCTAGTTAGAAATCCCATAATTCAGCTCAAAATAGCTGAAAAATTAAATAAAACCAAAACTTTAGAACAGATAAAACCTTTCTGCATGTTGTCACTGGATCATCAGAGTAAAATGGAGGATAACCAACAAGCATTTCATACATGATAGCACCAAGTGACCACCTGCAAGAGGTAAATCAATAAGAATGTATTGAAGGGAAAATGAAATTACCTTATCCATTACGATTACATACAAAGCATATCACGAATATACATAAAAGATTATCTCTATAAAGTTTATCCTTTGCAGTGGGAAAAAGTCTTCAGACAACTCTTTTGCATATCCTACTGCAGCTTACTTTAGATCACTCTCCAACCATTTTTGCCTGCTAAAATTTGAAAGCTCTTGAAAACAAAAAGTTATATTCATCTTAATTTAAATTGAATTTTCTCATTGCTTTGTTTCTTTGGTCTTTTTCAGACTTCAGTGACATTCAGGCAAGGATAGAACCAACATGTCTTCAACCAAGTTTTCTTGTAACATAATATTTTTGCATTGAAAATTTAACTCCACATTCAATTAAGAACATAAGAAAAAAGCAGATTCAAAATGACAGAAACAAGATGTAAGCATTACAAATCTAATGAGAAAATATCATTCATTCTAAGTCATACCAGTCACACTCTGAGCCATATCCTTTCTTCAGCAATACTTCAGGTGCAATATAATCTGGTGTTCCAACTGTTGAAAATGCCTGCCATTGAAACAGTTAGAGAAAAAAACCTAAGAATAATTGAATATATAACTTGATTCCATCCAAAAAATTTACCAACAAGGATGCAGCCCTCTAACAAGGCATAAAACAACAAAAAAAAAGGGGGAAAGGAATAGTAAATCAGCTTAATCCTAAAGTTCAACTTATCGAATAGCTTGAACAATTTGAAACAAATGGGGCTAGAATTTAGGTTTTAAGAACTTTGCAAATTCTTCAACTGATACACTCAATCATCCAAAGGAATTTAAACCTAATTACCCAGCATGTTTTTGCTCCTTTCATAATTCATTGGAACATGCAATTGAATTATTGATGAAATCTTGAAATGATATTTCTCTGGTACAAACACACTCACCATGGCTCCATGCATAGCCACAAAATTCATTTGAATACATTATGATATTACTATCTCTGAGTGTAGATTAAGGAATTCTCTGAAATAAAATCAGTAAGCATGCTTCTTGTATATATGCATGCACGCGTTAGAATGACAGATTTGTAACTTGAGAAAAAGAATATAAAGTTGTACCAGTTTCCTCCTGTTGTGCTGCCAGTGCTGCAATTGTTCAAGGGGATTTTTCCAGCGTCTTCCTCTACCAGATTCAGGGAAGTGCCCATCAACGTCCATTGATTCATTCAAATTCTCATCATCCAGGGTTTCATTTTCATTTATAGCAGATAAATTTCTACAGTCTAGAGGCTTGCAAAGACCAAAGTCAGAGAGCTTCATATGACCATTTTTGTCCAACAGAAGATTGTCGGGTTTAATGTCTCTGGAGGAAGGAAAAAAAAAAAACAAGCACATGTTTCTCAGATGTCGATAATATTCACAGAAGCTACATCAGGTTAAAAAATTACAGTCTCAACTATTATGCCGTTTCCTGATATTTCTGTTGGTAATCAACAAAGGTTACCAACCTGTGAATGTAATTATGCCTATGAATAGATTCAATGGCCAGAACACTTTGAGCAATGTAAAATCTAGCCACAGTCTCAGTTAGGGTGTCTTCTCTCATTAGCAAAGTCATCATGTCACCACCAGGCAGATACTCCATGATTAGATACAAATACTCAGTATCTTGAAAAGAATAATAAAGTTTCACAATGAAGTGACTGGCAACTTCAGCGAGCAAATTTCTCTCAGCTCTCACATGTTCAACCTATGTTATATTCACAAAATCTGTGAGTGCAAAGAAATTAAACAGGTAGCATAGAAAAATGTGAGAGAGTTTTCAACAACAAGAAAAATCTAATAGAAAGAAAACTGGAAATGGAGTTTCTCCCAGGTGAAACAAATCATGCTTTGCATGCATAAATTGAAATCAAATGACAAAAGATTTCAGATCTCACCTGTCCCCTGCTAAGCATTTCTGACTTCTTCAACTTTTTCATGGCAAAAATATCACCTGATTTTTTCTCTCGACACAATCTTACCTGCAAACTAATAATAACACATGAGCAGACCAGTACCCTCCCACATTATAGAAGAACATTCAATTTTTTTTTAAAAAATCATAATAATAAATTGAAAGTGATATGAGTAGCACTCAAGCAGGTAAAAGAAAAAGAAAGGCACAGCCCATAATCCACATGTAATAATTATATGCATAGGAAAAAATGTTTATCTGCTGTCACACCCTAGAAAGGATTATCTCTGACGAGGTTGTGATGAACAAAGACTAGGCAAAGAAAACAGAAGGAAACTTGCATCACAGGCATTTTTATCTTAGGAAGGCTAGCACTTAAACTTGAACTCATATGATTGAGATTTATAAAATAGCATAAGAGCATAAAGTATTTCTAATTAGTTACAAATCGAAGAATTTGTACGTTTCCTGGAACTCAAGGTCTTCAATACCAAATCTACACCTCAGTGCATTGAAAAAACTGTGACTTTCGAATTTTCAAGTTATCTCTTCAAAAAGAGGATTGGCATGTCTCATGTCATACTACAAAACTGAAGCATCCAAAGTGTATTTGTTTCAAACTTCATCAACCAGCTCTTCTAGCAATAGCACAACGATCCTACCACAACACTAGCAGTATTGCTACAGGCTAAGATTTGCATAAAGCACCATAAACATGGCATCGTGGATAATTTGATTACAAAAACTCTAAAAAAAAAAACCATCAGTGAATCAATAACTTCTACCATCAGCCACCTCAATAACCACTGCCTCTAGCTTCACGTACATCACAATTGCTACATTCAAGAATGGTATCACTATCTGTTAGTTGCTTATCATTTATAAATCTGATTTCAAGTGGAATAGGTATTGTGATTATTACTTTTGTTTTCCATTATTTTAATAGAATGTATCATGCTGTAAATCTTGCAATCATTTCCAAATATCACCCCAACATGCTAATTCTTATAAGAAAAGAAGAAAAAAAATAGAAGGGCCAAAGATAATTGTCAAAAGTATGTCCTATGAATACTATCAACAGTTTTTGTATCTCTAACCTCTCCAAAAGCCCCTCTCCCAATAATGGTTAAAAGGTCAAAATCATCAACACAAATCTTGTGCCTTTTAAGCCGCATATAATCTGACTCCTTGCGCTCCAAATCCTTTAGCAGATTGATTTGTTCCTCCTCTGGAACATCTGACGATGCCAACTTCTTTTCTAACACTAAACGCCTGCAGGATACACTAAAATCAAACACCTTACAGTCTAATCTCTTATCAATAACTGTCCTTCCACAAAACTACAATCATCTAAGGTAAATACAAACAATTACAAGGAAAAAAGAAGGAAGAAGCAGAATTAAAATGGTTAAACAAAGAAGAATAAATGCAACACATTATTATTAGCATCACTTTCTGCATAAAGAGAGACTTATATCAAAGAAAGGTTACTCAACAAAGAGCACAGCATCATGGAAGAATGAAATGCAATGACAAAACCATGTGTAGAAAAAACTAATGCCGCTTTATCTGACATTTCTAACTCAAATATCATTTCTCCTTCATATTTAGCTATGCAGTCACACATAAGGGGTGGGCAGATTTGAACTTTGGACCTCCCATGGCCTCAGCCAATTCATATAGCATTGGATAGAGGCCTTGTTTGCAGTTTTAATTCTAATTCCTTCTTTCAGCGCTCCTTCCAGCTGTGTTGTTCAAAGAACAAATGGACTTGCATCATAATGAAAATATGTAATTTTTTCTTGCATTAAAAGTAATTTCTACATTTTTTTTTTTGCCCAACCGGCTCATTTGGGAAAAAATACTCAACTTATTACATGGAAAGTGATTAACATTGTCGTGTAGGTTGGGAACTCTGACGAATTGTTTCCATATAAAGGATAGACACAGTTAATTATGACAACTCATAATTTATTAGATTTCAATGCACTTTTCTCTTTATTTCTTTGCAAACTTCTATTAGCATCCAAACACCACAATAGCCTACTTCAAGCAATCAGCTTCATTTTTCTAAAGATAAAACTTATTCACACTTTTTATGTATTTCCCCTTTAATTCTTAAATCCATTTCAGCAATGTACGGCATGATCGTATATATGCAACTCATTTCTACGCCTGAAAGTAAACTGACATTAATTCATTAATTAAGCAAAGCCTTTCTAAAGCAAGTTCTCTTTATTAACTGAAATTTTTTTAACTTTTGAATTCAATAGAATTCCAAAAGTTAAGAAGAAAGAAGTACAACAAAATCACAATTTCACAAGATTGCCAAAACCAATCCCATGCAATCAAAATGCAAAACACATTTCAGCTTCCAATCTAAGACCGGCCATGCAGAAAAACTCAAACCAAAACAAGATCTTCATGAAAAGAAATCCAAGACAACAGATTCAAAGCCATGCAGAAACATTTAACAAATGAATCATGTAGATATGATTAGTATGCAATATAAATACACAAAACATCTTTTTCGCATCTATACCTTTCTTTGCGTTCTTGGATATGTTTCATCTGGGCTTTATAGTGGCTCTCAATGAACTGCTTCGCCGCAGCCACCCTTTCAAGCGTCAAGCTGGTCACCTCCCCTTCCTCTTCTTCCGCCACCTCCCCAGCCATCGGTCCCACCTCGTCCTCCTCTCCTTCCATCTCCTCCTTCTTCTGGTTCTCCATTATACTTATATCCCTCCCTCTCTCTCTCTCTCTCTCTCTCTCTCTCTCTCTCTCTCCTCTTTTAAAGATAATAAACTCTCTGCTTCTTTTTTTCTCCTGTGCGTGGTTTTTGGTGATTGTGACAACGAAGCAGGCCAGGAGGATGCCTCAGGTTATTACATGTAGGGGATGAACGAGACCTGAAAAAAACAAAGCTCCCCTTTACCTTCCTTTCAATTCAACAACCCGGCTTGGTTTTTTGACACGTGGTAATTTACAATTGGTTGTGGTCCCACTGACTCGTGGCTTCGACAGTTTGGAACCTGGAAGTTGTCCATATGCGCGGTTCGACACGTAGGATTTTATTAGCGTAGACTGGACAAATTAACGGTCTCGAATTGTCGATGATTCCAACAAATATTAAATCAGATGGGACCCTCTCCGGCCGGGAAATAGCGCATCAAAATGTATGCTGATGTTCGTAACGTGATCAATTGTTCAACTCATCAGACGAAGGAGACTTCGATTTTTGTCTACAAAATGATCAAGCACATGGGACCTACTAAAGTGTTCTACTCAGAGGATAGATTCTGTGTGAAGCTAACGTCATCTAGGAGAAGATCATGATGTAAGTGCAGAGATGATGATAATGATATTCAACATATCAAGTTTACACATTTACAATACCCTCTGTAAATAGTAACTAATTTTAGAAATAATTGCTCGGCAATAAGTATTTGATCCACCGGTGAGGATTTTAAGTAAATTTGGTAAGACATTAATTAATGGGATTGCATCAAAGGATTCATCAGTCTTCCCAATCAATGCCGAGGAAGGGATTGTTGTAAGTCAAATTATGATAATATGAATATAACATAAAGTAATCAGTTTACGTGGTTCATGGAATAAATTAAGGGTCCATAGTTTCGTGAAACATGTGGAAAATGCATTGACTATGCTCACCAAAGTTTATAAATTTTTGTGTATTTTCCAAGCATTTAAGCTAATAAAATAAAAATGGTTGACAATTTACAAACCCGTAAGAAATAAATCAAAAATGATCTTTATTTCCATAGCCAAAAAGAATGACAAGCAAAAGATAAAAGACTACAAAAACGATTCTAAATTAATTACTAATCATAATAATAATAATAAACCACTATAGAAAACCAATGCCACCAAGGCCATGGTGCAACAAATTGTGAGCAATGTGATCCCTGGCTTGTTCGGCAGCCATAGACCTCAAATTGTTCTCTGGGATCATTTCATCATCAAAAAGCTCAAATCTGAGCTCAGGGTCAATCTCCTCATTTCTCATCTCACATATATTATGCAAAACGCAGCAAGCTCCAAGCACAACAGGCAACTCCTGTAGCTTAACCTCGGTTCTCTTTTGCAAACAAGACCACCTCCCTTTCAATCTGGCGAATGCTTCCTTGGCCACCTTCTCGATCTCCCCAATTTTCTCATTAAAAGCATGTTGAGCCCAAGTCAGATTCTGGTGAGTATAAGGAACCAAAACCCAGTCCATCAAAGGGTACCCTTTACCCCCTACGACCCAAACATCCTTCAATTGTCCCCTGGCGGCTCGTTGGTAAAAGGCAGACTTCTCTAAAACTTGATCATCAGACATGGAACCAGGCCAGCCAATACAAACATCTGTAAACACTCCTCGTTGATCAACAACTCCTTGAAGGGTAATCGAATAGGAAGTTTTCTGATTCCTCTCCGTATGCTTTTTGTTAAAATACGCTGCCACGCTAACTTTTGGTGCAATGATAGGCACGTGAGTAGTGTACATGGAACCACCCGCATTTGGAATCCCAGTGGCCGACTCAAAATCCTCTTTAATCCTCTTCATATTATTCTCGTCAGGCCATTGAACAAATTTAGGCATCAAAACGGTTTTTATCGCTGTGCAAACCTCCAATACCAGCTTATGGCAAGTGGAAATCCCCAATCCGAATCGTTTCGATACCATCCTAAGCGGCTCGCCCGTCGCCAACCTCCAAATACAAACCGCCACTCGCTGACGAACCGGGATCGCGTCACGAAGCATCGTGTTCTTTTTCATCACCACATGTTCCAACTCCTCGCAGATCATATCGAACGTGGCTTTGCTCATACGAAAAGCGCGTTTAAACTCCTCATCGGGGAAATCCGGGTGGTTACACTTCTCCCACCAGTCCTTAGATCGATCTTTTACCCATAACCGCCTCTGCTGGCCGGATCCACTGCCCGTCTGCGATGGGCCCACATTGTCCGAACCAGATGAACTCGCTGCGACGGCAGCAGCAACCGCTATACTGGATTTACGAGCGCGTTTGTTACTGGAATTATCCAATTCGTCCATTTCAGTGTATTGGTTCTGCAGCTGGTCGAAATAACCATTCATTTCTTGAACTTTTTCCTTGTAGTTGGCTTCGAAGAAAGCTTTTTCTTCTTCAGAGTCAGTGACCCATTGAAGTTGCTCTTGCTTTGCTTCCTCGTCCAAGAGCAAAATCGAGGAAAGTATATCCCCATACGCGCTCTTCTTCGATTCTTCGTTGACCAAAGATTCGTCATCTTTTCTACCCCTCTTCTTGCCGTTCCCATTGAACCCATTGTCCATATCTTGAAACCAAGAGAAGTTGCTGTTGTTGTTATAAGAAAAATCTTCCGGAGATAGAAATGTGAAAGAACCGATTTCCATAAAGCCAATTAAGGGTTTCTTTTTGTTGATTGAAGGGCTTGATTGACGAAATGTGAAAGCAGATGATTTGAAATGGTAGATGGGAACTGAGGGATTTGGTCATTTATATATGTATCAGCTTACGCGGTAAGCGAGTGGGGGAGATAAGAGGGGTAAGGAAGCGCGTGGTAAGCTCAGGTGTGAACGCGGTATAAGGGTGGGCTTTGACGGTGACTTGACTTTTCTCATTCTGTGGATTTATTTTCGTTATTGTTAAAAAATTTACGCAACTCGGAGGGGAATTTGCTTTCCTTTTTTTGCAAAGCGCGGTGGTTTTTAAAGTTTCCGTGGGGATTCGGAGGGGACACGTTGGAAAAAGGGAAAGTCGGGCAGAAGGTTCGTTAAAGTAGGAGGGAAGGCAAAGGGAAGCAACTAAAAAGGGTGAGGATAACCTTAAATCAAAAAGAAACTACTAGTCCTAAAACTACTAGTCCTAAAAATCTGAGAAAGCCTCCTTCCATTGGAGTAGGACTCTCTGGAAGACGCTTCAAGCTCTAACAACTCTTTGTCCTTATGAAATAAATATAAATATATTGCTTATGAAAAAGGGGCTCAATAATTATTTTTTCTTCAAAATTATTAACTTTGCTTTCATTTTTTATTATAATAAATTAATCTGTCAGTATGTAAGAATCATCTAACTAAAATCTTCTTTTATGTTTAAAAGCATTAAAGTATTAAAAATTGAATCCTGATTTTTCTTTTTAGACTTGTTTTCTTTGTTAAATCAAATTAAATAAACCAACGGATTACATTAATACCAATTATAATCACTGGGTGCCTATTTCAAGCCCTTAGCATACATGCTGAAATTCCCATTTGATATCTTCAGGTCCCAAACTTAACTATGACACTCTCAAATACTTACCAAATAAGAAGAGAATCTCAAATGTTGTTCGTTTTGTAAACAAATCCACAATTTATTCAAGTTACACTAACCATATAGTCACCTACACCCACATCTAAGACTAGATTTCCTACCTTCTTAGTTCTTAAGGGAAAACAATCGACTAGGATACTTGACAACTTTAAGAAAAAAAAAAAGCTAGACCCATAATTAAAACTCAAACCTGTAAAATGAATTTGATAAAAGGTTGCAATATTTTTATTCAATTGCATTCCTTCTTGTTCAATTGACTTTGTATATTTTGTTTTTTTTGTATAGATAATTAATTACATGGCCAAGAAAAAGTGGATGACAAGTTATTGTCAGCAGAAAATTGGTTTTGTTTTCATACTTGGCAAAATGGGAAAATCCTGAATTATTCTGGACCCTAATCAATAGATTGATTAGAACATCCTTGTACTCATTATGTACGAATAACCACCTGTAACATCAAACCGTGCATCACAACTCTCTTTTTGAGTTTCAACATTTTGTAGTCTTTTGACTGTACCGTCCACTGATGGATGAGGTGTTGGTTTGTCAGCAATGGCCTTTACTTACATCATAAGTACTTATTTAATTAAACAAAAATTAGTATCTGGAATATTGCATAAATTAGTATAATTTTTTTAAAAAAATATATTAAGTAATTTATTAGATTATTTTAATAAAACCAACTCACATGCTAAAATTAGTTTATCAGTACCAACTTATTTCGTGATAGTATTTATTAATATTCTCAAAATTTTAAATCTTTGTGACAAAAGGAATCTTTTTTCAGCATATAGCTAGATTCGATTTAGATTATTTTGATATAAACAATGAATTTTGACAGGCACTAGTTAAACCATAATTTATAGAATTATGGTATTTTTATTCGATTCAACCAAAATATTTTAATCTGAGTGGCAAAATGAAAAACACATGCACTTAAATGAAAAACACATGATTAATTATTTTCTAAGTAAGGTATGACTTGTTTGATCGGTCATAGACTCGTTCAACTTTTTTGAACGCCCCTGATTTCAACGGCAAGGCAGTTGACGCCCCACGGTTTCAACACGTGGAAGAGAAGCACGGCACTGCAGATTCAATGCTTTACTCATTTTTTTTTGTCCTTTTGTTTTTCTCAGATGCCCAACAAATTCATATTTTTTACACAATTGACTGTTATTTTATTGTTTCTTGCACAATTATCTAAATTCTTGACTAGTGGATGTGGCTTCTGTTCGTTTGAGAAAAATCCTGAGCCAAGAATTAATGAATGGTTTTACTTTGCTTATGGGTTTGAAACAAAGTTGCGGAATTAAAAAGGGGAAACGAGTTTAAGGGAAAAAAAGTGAAGCCATGGCCTCTCTTCTCGGTCCCTCTGCGGCAATTTCTCTGCAATACAAGGTAACTTTATCAGCTAGCGAAGAAATTTGTACCAAGATTCTATCATTTACTTAGTTTTGAGATCGGGTAATGATTTGAAGTCGTTTAAGAATCGACTGAAATTATGTTGATGAGCTGATCTTAATTTCACTAGTTGAGGTCTGAGTTTTTAAATCTGGAATTGATTATTCAACCCCAAACATGGAAGGTTTTTTATTAGCTTTCCCCATGGTTTTGAGGCAACTTGAGGTCTAGCTGATTGACAAATGCAATGTATTTTCCTTTTATTGGTTATGACTGCTGATGTTTTCAACACCCTTTTCTTCCCTTTCTTTCGTTTTCGGGTTGGCAGTTGAATCGTACAAGTTTTAGTGCCGTCTCTACAAATACACCATCCCTATTTCCCCATACTGTTTTGGGGAACGGGAGATATCAAGGGTTATGTTTCAAGACAAAAGCTACGGGTTCTGTTGAAGGAAGTGTACTTGAGAAAGAATCAGCTAGTATCAGTGACAAGATAGGTAACTGCTCCTATTCGGTATCGTTTTGTTCGGTCTGCATTATATTTGCTGTCAATGTTGGATGTCTGATACCAGGGAAACAAAACCTAGTCTTGGTAGCCTGATTTCTCTAAGTTATTAAGAGCTGAAACAGAGAATGTAATTGGAATCAGTTCGATCCCTGTTATAGTTCATCTGGCTTTTCAAGCATCTTTGAAAATTTTGATTTAAAAGTATTAAAGAAAATTAACATTTCATTTGTATTTCATCTTTCTCTTATTAACAAGACATACTTATTCTCTTTATCAAACATGTTTCATGTAGTTTTTCCTAAATGAAAATTTGAAATTCCTAGTTAGTTTATAAAACAGAATGAATGCAAATCTCTTGTTTTTTGGTCATTGATGAGAACAGAACACCAGACCTACCTACCTCGGTGCCATAGCTCATAGTTTGCCACTGTGCCATGGACTTTACAGGCAAAATAGAGTTGGTATTCATTCTGTACAACTTTTCGGTTAAGTATATATTGTTGTTTTCTCCTACATTTTATTCATTTCCAATCTTTGGATAAAATTACATTTAGTTATTGTCATTGATGTAGATTATGGAGTTATTGGTGTTCACCATGTTGGAATTCTGTGTGAAAACCTTGAAAGATCGCTTGAATTTTATCAGAATATTTTAGGTATGCTGCCCTTTTCCATTCTAATATATTCATTTGTTTGGTAAGAGAGAAAAGAAATATAAATTGAGCATCTGCTTCTACATGTTAAATTAGGACTTGAAATAAATGAGGCTAGGCCACATGATAAGCTTCCGTATAGAGGTGCTTGGTTGTGGGTGGGTTCCGAGATGATTCATTTGATGGAACTTCCAAATCCGGACCCCTTA
Organism: Theobroma cacao; assembly: GCF_000208745.1. NCBI lineage: Eukaryota > Viridiplantae > Streptophyta > Magnoliopsida > Malvales > Malvaceae > Theobroma > Theobroma cacao. Next base: position 4,370,978 of record NC_030858.1, read on the forward strand.
ACTGGAAGACCTGAACATGGGGGCCGAGACCGTCATGCTTGTATTGCAATTCGGGATGTATCTAAGCTGCAAGCAATCCTTGACAAAGCTGGTAAAATCCTTTTTCCTTATTCCAGAGTCATCTTTGCCAAGTGATATCTCGCTGTATATTTATATGCATGGTATCTTTTTGTTTCTAGCTTTATAATTGCAGATTTCTCATGTAGCTCTGTAGGTTACAAAGGGAATGAGGATATCTTATTGCAATATTGTTCCATATTGCAGGTATTCCCTACACACTTAGCCGATCTGGGAGGCCAGCAATTTTTACACGAGATGCAGATGCAAATGCACTAGAATTCACTCAAGTCGATGCCTGAGAGTTTTAAGCACGTGTAGCCTGGATTTCTAGAAAATATTGAGGTTCCTTTTTCTCCCAGGACAAAAAACATGTACATAATAATTGATATTGCCAAGTGTTTACACCATTTTATTGGTATGGCAACTTGCTATAGATGAACAAGGATGTAAAACTCAAATCCCAAAATCAGCTTACTTGAATTTCCCAGTGAGAATTTGGGATGATGATCTAGATCTTCTATCAGTCAGATAGGCTCTTCCTTTCTGGCTCTGTAAAAGTGTTACCCTGTTATCTCATGGTATTCGCAAGTCGTGTTTGTTAATTTTTTCAGTTGCGTCAAGGTGTTCATTTCACTTTACAAGCTAGTAAAAGTGGTTTAGTATGAATTTCCTCAACCTAGAAGTGAGCTTCTAGGCTGCATGCATCAGTTTGAAATGCTTTGGCATTTGTTGTCATCTTACCTTCTGTATTAGATTAGCAGAAGATCAGGTGGAGAACACGAGTCATCCTATATTATATGCAGGTTTATTTTGCAAGGGCTCATATGGATTTCCATCTATCAGTCATCTCAGGAAAGGCTACGGGTATCCTGTACCATGAATTACTTCCAGATGAATGCCTAATAATATACGAAATAAAATTTTTTTATCTTTTATATATACACATTGTAAAGACTTGAAGTCTATTTTAAAGACGGGTTCGTCAGTAGAAAGGTCTTAATACAAGAATTTGTGATCTTTTATACGTACACATTGTAACGTGCAAAATCACATTTGAACTAATCCTTGACCTTCAGTATCCACTTCATATACAAATTCAGTTGCTGACCTTCAACCTCACTCCAAGGGTTCCATGCCCCCTTTTTTTGGTTGGGGGGTGAAGAATGAATCTGTTTTCATCTTGAAACAAGATCTTGCGTCCGAGAAAAGGTACCGTGACATACAACCTGCTTAAAATTATGTTCCAGACAATGTCACCCGTGACTTCCACTCCTGTATGGCAGAGCGTAATGTCTGATTTGGAGTCAATACGGAATGCTGAAGCCTACACTTTGTAACTGGTGATACATTGTGTTTCTGAAGCCACGCCTTAATGGCTCTGTGCTCATATGTAAAACCATCAGCGGCAATGTGAGGGTCATCCATCACTTCCTGCATTATCCAAAAAAAAAAATCATTGAGAATGCAAATATACGAGATCACAGTTAATTTATGAACCAGAAATTCTGCTAACAGTTTTCACCTGAAGGATAGGACAGAAGTAATGGCTTGGAGCGTATGCATTGTTCTTTTCTAACTTTAAACTAGCATCTGCAACATCAACAAGTCTTTTGAGAATTGGCAGAATCTCTGTGTCAAGATCTGGTCTGTCCCTGCATCTTAGCTTTGAACACTTCAATGCTATTCGAGCTAATTCTTCTGTTTCAGCTAGTGGCCAATCTGTAACTGACTTGTCTAGAATGTCAGCTAAGGAGCTCTTTGTAATGGCATTTTCAACTGCCAGTAGAAGTCCATTGGGATGGCGAGCTGTCAGTAACTGGAGTGTTGTGACTCCAAGAGCATATAGATCTGATTTTGGTCTGATGGTGCCAGTTCTCTGATACTCAGGGTCCATGTAGTAGAGAGTACCAGCAATAATAGAGTCTCTGTACTCGGTGATGTTGTCAGGCACAACATCTGAAATAAGCTTAGCCAGCCCAACATCCCCAATTTTGCTCACATAATTTCTATCTAACAATATATTACCCGGTTTTAAATCTCTATGGACAATAGGATCTGGCTTTGAGTTGTGTAAAAATGCAAGCCCAGAAGCTACTTCAAAAACTATGCGGAACCGAATAAACCAAGGAAGTGGAGGTTTTCCGTTTCGATGGAAAATATATTCATCCAAGCTACCATTTTCCAAGTATTCATAAACCAAGCAACCATTCTCTGGACAGGCTCCAAGCAGCAAAACAATATGTGGATGGCGCAGCTGGCTTAGAACTTCAACCTGCAAAAATATGGGGTGAAATTTTTATGCCATAATGGCAGTGAAAATTTTGAGCCATTTGCGGGAGACTCATAGCCATATACTTCACATTTAGCAAGTAATAGAAACTAGCCATAGCTCATAGTACACAAAATGGAAACCTTCTAACATACAAATTTATGAACTTTATGACTAAATAATATAAGTATGATTGTGCAAAAGGACAGCTGGACATAGAGTTCAAAATAGGAACAATCTTAGCTTGGGATCCAATTCAAAAAGTTCTTCAAAAAATTCATGATGGTTGATAAAAGCAAGAAATCAGCTCATTAGCATGACTGCAGCTACAAACTATAGGCTACAGAAAATTACCTCCTTCAGAAATTCCTCTTTCCATTCTATCGCATCAGGTCGAAGAACCTTAACAGCAACTAGAGTGTGATAAAGACTACATTTATAGACTTTCCCATATCCGCCCTGACCAATCACATTACTCTCAGAGAAGAAATCTGTTGCTACTTCAATTTCATCACTGGTGTATTTCCTGTACCTTTTGTCTCCACAGAAGAGTGCATCAACAATTTTCTGCTTCTCCAAGGATTTTTTGAGAGCATTGAATTCAGCCACCTGCCTTTCATAAGCTTCTTTAGAAAGCAGGTTTTTTGCCTCATCAACCTCCTTCATTGCTTGCATATGTTTTGCTTTCTCTTCTGCAGCAATTTTTCTAAAAGTTTCTTCTCTTTCCAGAGCAGCATTCACTCTTCTTGCTTCCTCAAGGCATTCTGAAGAAAGTACTTGGACCTGCAAATTAAAGCATTAATGACTGCATTCAATAGTTTGGACAAAAGAGCCACATGTTATTTCTAGGCTATCCGAATACACAAATTATTCTCTCAACTTGCAACTAAGAAATACAGGATATGCAAAGCTAAGAAATTGCATTTTGAATACCATCTATTCAGGTCTGTGGACTGTGGTTGAAATCCTGTAATTTCAAAACATAGTTTTGTATTTCTTGAAATTTTTAAGCGGCGGGGGATAAAATCATGTAGAGATCTCTTCAACAACAACATGGGTTGTTGAAAGGATTCTCAAGAAAGGGAAATTGAACCTGTGAGAAATGCAAAATCCACATATATGTGCTCATTCTCTCACCTTGCTCTGGGTGTGGACAAGCTCTTCACAAGCTTGTTTATACATGGCAACAGTATTTTGTAATTCTAGACGCAGATGTTCCACTTCAGCCTGCAGATCAAACTCCACATAAATTCTATCAAAACTTATCCAGATAAGACATGGAATTGAAGAATTACCAAAATAAAATGCAACCGCCACTAATAAATGCTCAAGAAAACTCACCTGTTCAGTCTTTGCAGAAACCATGGAATTGGACTGCCTAATAGTACTACCATTTGTTGAAGATCCCACAGATGAAAATGCATATGAATATGGGTAGTTAAGCTCTGATAAAGATGCTATCCCAAAGGAGTTTTGCACTTTAGATTCTGCAGAAGCATTAGCAGGACCGGATATATGTTTACTAATGCCACTGGAACTTTCTTTTCGACCAGTAGCAGCAAAAACTGGTGGCCTATGACTGGTCCCTGTGATGTTGCAAACGAGAGAATCAAGACTGCTGGTAAACGGATTATCTTGAAAGCTTCCATTAGTAGGAAATGGATAAATAGAGTGCAACCATTTCTAGCTTACCGCTAGTCGATAAGGGATTAGCTGATTTTGTGATGATTCTTTGTCTATATATAACCTGAATATCACAAGTATCAGGGGCACGCCTCAGGACAGTAATAGGTACCCCAGTACCCTTCAGCTTCCTATAGCAGATATTGCTGAAGGTTAGCATTTGTAATTCCATAGCCACAAAAAAAAGCTAACAGGATTACTATGCAGGCATCTGAAAAACTTGGTCAACAATATTTCCTATACACAAGCTCTTTATTCAACTTTGAAATAGCAAAACTAGGGAGTAAATAGATACCATTAAGCTTAGTACATATATCCACATAGGTTTCAAGTTTCACCAGTAAATGAACAGTGGCAACGCATACCTTGTTATACAGTTGGAACTATAAGAACCCAATACCAAAGTGTTAATCCCAAACTCAGAAATGTATCTTAGAAGCGCAGCAGCAGGATTGTCATCCTCAAGCACCAATGTTTCCATCTAACAAAAAATGAAATAAATTTTTTAAAAGAAAAATAGAAGAGAAATTTGGTACAAAATTTATACTTCATTTGGAAGATCAATTTTATAAGAACCTTTTATTTTTTAGAAAAGAAGCCAAAACCCACCTTTCTTGTTTTGAATAGCTTCTTAAATGGTATAAACACTTCCTCAAACTTAAGTTTCACTTCTTGAACATACATTGCCACAACGTTCTCGTCCATTTCCGTGATGGGTATTCGATCTCCTGCTGTGGTAATCATATAAACACCAAACAATCAACATAAAGTAGCTCAATTTAACACCTTTTTGTTTGAAAAAAAAAAAACTACTAACCCTTTTTCACCATAACTATTCGCATGGATTTATTTTGAGACTTATATAATTTCCTGCATGTAGTTAAAGTAGCTTGCTTGGTCTCAATAACTGAATTAACCAAACTAAATTTTCTTCATAACAACGATCCTCCATTAAAATTTGAACATCTCCAGATTCATGTAACTTTCAAAAGTTCAATTCAATTAAACATCATTTGATCAAATAAAAAAGACTAAAGAAAGAAAAATGAATTATAAGAAAGGTAATATCATATAACCAATGCTTACACGGAGTTGGAACAGAGGTGACTGCTGGCATGACGTGGACCAAAACGAAACGATCAGCTTTCAAATTCTCCACCGCCCATCGAACCGCACGTCGGCTACCGCTTCCCCCGGAGGCTCCTCCCTTCACGGCAACCGCTACGGTCGTCATCTTCGGCGTAGCACCACCGCTGCTGGCACTAGCCACGCTCATTTCGGATACCTTTCCAGTTAAAAGTTCGTATTTTTGAAACCTTGTCGCAGATATCGTTGACGACAGGTCATTTACTCATTTTGACTTCGTAGTTACTGCCACTTGTAAATAAAATGTGGTAATAAATCGTTAACAAAATATGTATTAGTTTTTTCAATGGATTTTACCCTTTAACCCCTTTTTTTTTTATTCCCTTCAATTCGTACTTTTTTTATTTTTTTAATATCTTAAGTTTTTTTTTTCAATTAAAAAAAAGGATTCGAATCTTATTTTGTAAGTAAGGAATTATACATTAACTAATAAATTAAATGCTTGAATACATTTTAAATTTATATATTTTTTATGAATTATATTTTTATTCGTTTTTGTTTTTCATTTCTCTAACAAATTATCAAAAAAATTAAGTTGAGTCGTAAGTCTCATTTAAAAAAGAAGTTATCGAAAAGAAATCAATTGAAGATATCATAATAATCTTGAATCTCATCTCAATTATATATTAAGATGATATTGAACATTTAAAAGTTCATACTAATTTTATTCTGTAAAACATCTTATAGAACAAATTAATCCATAAAATTTGCGGGTCAAAGTAGAGGAGTTGATATACCTAAAAACAGATAATAATTCACAAAGTTAATAGCCATGATCGTACGTCCGTTTATTTCATTTTCCATTTCTCTGCCAAACCATCTCTTCCGTTCTATTTTACATTGCTTATCAAAATGTCATTTAGAAAGGTAACTCTTGAGATGAAGGAGGTAATTGGGAAAGTTGTAAAGCTGAAAACTTTTAAAGTGCAATAAATTTCTATTTCATGGAGCATAGAAGAAATGCTTAGATTGGCACTCTGCTAAGGATTCTTTTGTAGTAATTCTAACTGGCCTTACAACCAGTATAGCTATATATTTTACATAATATCATTGCTGATTTTATGCAATAAATTTTAAAGAACCAACAACTTGTTTATAACAGTCAACACGTTCTGGAAAACCCAGAGTTTTCTTGAACTTTAAAATATAACTCTTGAGCATCAAAATTGATTGAAATTGAAAATAGTATAACTATTTATTTTACTAAATCATTGATTTATTATTTTAGCAAAAAAAGTATTGATTTATTATTTTGAGGCAATTTTTGACTTCATATTTTTTAATTAAAATTTAAGGTTTATTTATTTATTTCTTTGTTCAATTTTATAATTATTTTTCTAAATTTCAAAATTTTAATACAAAATTGTAAATTTAGATCTTAAATTTAAACTTTATATTTTTCTAAAGTATTAATCTATTATTTATTATTTGAAATTATATTTGATGCACGAACAGTAAATAGAAACTATGCATTGTCAGTTTATCAAATACTGTCATCTCATTAATGAGATAAAATTAAAAATTTCTAAACACCTAAACTTAAATATTAACAAGTTGTTAATAATTAATTAAATAAAAAACAAAAAAAATGTTTTTTTCTCTGCAACTCTCTCGTAACTTATTATTATTATTATTATTAGTTTTTATCTCTCTCTAAGTCCATCTTCTTCTCCCTTTCTTCTTCTTCTATTAAAATTAAAACTTAAAATATTTCACTTTTTCCAAAAACCCTCTTTCACCTTCTATTCTTGAATTTTCATAGATATCCAAACTAAAATCTTATTGAATTCTTAAGAAAGTGTGCTGTTAAAACCCTAAAAGAGAGAAAGAGACAAAAATTTGATATGGAGATTTTCTTTTTGATGAGAGAAAGAGAAAGCAAAAGAACTGTTGAACCAAAATGCCTTACAGCTTAACAAGAAAGTAATTCTTTTGTTGGTTAGCATTGGAACCAAATGGGGAGCTAATCAATTTGACCACCATTTGTGATAAAGAATCCTTTTGACTGTGGGATAGTATTAGTGTTCGAAAAATTTTGTTGCAACTCCGTTAGAATTTTAATTTGATATTAAATTGATGTTAGTCATTTACTTTGACTATTTTTATCATTTATCTTTAATGGTTATAACCCTAAATCAAACTAAAAGTAAAACTTTAATTTATTTATTTTAAAAAATAACAATTGATTATCACATTATAACACTAAATCAATTGTAAACATCACTTAAAAAATATATCACTAAAGTTAATAAGTAAAAATTATCTTAAAAACTCTTGAAGTTGAACAGTTTTGCAAAACTTAATTTTAATAGAAGAAAAAGAGGAGGAGGAGAAGATAATAGAGTTAGAAAGGAATAAAAAGAAGAGAATAATTAAAGAACAATGTGAGGGAGTTAGAGAGAAATTTTTTTTTTTTCATTTAACTAATTATTAAAAAAAATTTATTATTTAAATTTAAGGTTTTAAGATTTTTAGTTGTACTTCATTAATGAAATAGTAGCATTTAAATTTTAGTAAAGAACAATGTGAGGGAGTTAGAGAGAAAAAAAAATTGTTTTCATTTAACTAATTATTAAAAATATTTTAGTATTTAAATTTAAGGTTTTAAGATTTTTAGTTATACTTCATTAATGAAATAGTAGTATTTGGTGAGCCGACAGTGTATAGATTTCATACACTGTCAGTGTACTAAATATTAATATTTATTATTTATGTGAATTCCAATATTTTTTCTATTTAACATTTTGATTAAACTTACAAGTTTTATATTATTTATATTGATTATGTGATATATTTTCAAATTCATAGATTACAGGAAGAAAGGGAATCGATGGCCAGAAAAGTCTAATAAGAATACTCTTATTTGCGTCCTAATTCTTTTATTTCGGCTCATTCGTTGTCGTTTCTAGTATGCTAAAACTATCTTCAAATCTTTAAATTAAAAAAGTCAAGGTTTTAAAAAATAAGCTGTTGAATTTTCTCAGCTCAAATAATCTTCCCTTTGATCTTAATAGTTTTTGATCTGATCTTTCCATTCCGTCACTTCCGTTTCCGTTCCATTTTCCATTTCTTACCAAAATATGTTTTAGAAAAACAACACTTGAGTTCAAGAGGGGAGGGCTGGGTTGTAGAGTTGAAAACTTTTGAACTAATAAATGAAATGAATTTCTATGGAATGACTTTACAGCTACTTTACATAATATTGTTATGCGATAAATTCGCCAAAAGATTATAAAAGTAATGAAAAAATTTCAAAGAATCAAGACTTTATAGAAAACCAAAAGAGTATAGCTATTTATTTTACTAAATTATTGAATTATCATTTTAGCAAAAATATATTTATTTATTATCTGAAACAATTTTTTTACTTAATACTTTTCAATCAATATTTAAGGTTTATTTATTTGCTCAATTATATAATTAATTTTCTAAATTTCAATTTTTTGTTACAAAATTGTGAATTTGAATTTTAAATTCTAACTATATATTTTTCTAAATTATTGATCTATTATTTATTATTTATTATTTAGGATAAATCCTTTCTTAGTATGATATTGGGTCTCTAAGCTTCTATTTTGTTTCTAGGGCGTTTCGTCAATGCAGAGATATTCGGTGAGACAGATTATTCTTGTGGTTAGGTGAAAGGGTACGTACGTATCTCGTGCTATCAAGAAATATATGTAACAGCAGTACATTTTTTTTTTTTATTTGAAAAGTCTTTGTTAACAAATCCTTAAAACAGTCTGCTTTCCCTATAGCTATAGGGTTATAATTTCATGAATCTCTCTTATAAGGTTTGTGGTCTCAACTCAATCCTCATCTTTTTACCGTGCATCAGATGTTAAGTTTTTGGGTCTAAACCTTTCTCAGCAAAGTTGGAAATTTCTAAATTAGGTGCATGTAATGAACACAGTTTATAAGTAGGCATACATTTTCAACCCAGTGAACTCCATAAATGAAACTTTGAGGAAAACTTGAAGAATTTGAACCTTCATAGAACTTTTTTATTAATACCATGAATGAAACTTTGAGGAGTATATATCACACAACACTTTCTTAATCTTTTTTTATTGTTTGGAATTCGAGACTTTATTTAACCAAAAGCTGATTTGCACAGAAAGTGGGATGTTACTTGATGAAGCATCAATAACTCAAACCTCCCCAGTTGAGGAATCAAAATCTTCAATGAACCGGGTGAACTCATCCAAGTAATTGTTACTTAACTCTTCATTGCAAATATCTCTCATTGCCCATGCATTTGCTCTTACTGGCTCGCCTTCTGGCTCCACCATCACCTGCCTAATCGTCTGAGCCACCAAGTCGCTCGTAAATGATCCGTCCAGCTCGTTTCTCTCTATTTCTAACCCAACCTTCTTGCCATGCAACAACCTAGCGTTCAACCCCTGATCCGAGCTTGCCCCGGAAAACAAGATCAAAGGCCGACCAAACTTGAGTGCCTCGATAATTGAACTCCAACCACAGTGAGTTAGGAAACCCCCAACAGAGGAGTGAGCCAATATCCGTAGTTGAGGTGCCCAATCCTTCAACACCAAGCCCCTATCAGAAACTCGTTCCTCAAACCCTTGAGGGATTATGTCCTGACCCATCTGCCCTTCAACTAGTGGGCGGTTCCTGACCACCCAAATAAAGGGCAAGTTAGATTTGTCGATTCCAAATGCCAATTCGTGCATAAATTCTTGACTCAGACTCACTTCACTACCGAGTGCAACATAGAAAACAGACTTCTCTCCTTTTCTGTCAAGCCATTTCTTTATTTCTTCCCAACTCTCATAGCTCTTATCTTCGTTAGTTGGCAGTGATGGAGGCAGCAAACCGACTGGAACAACGGGTTTCTGGTAAAGTTTTTTAAGCAATTGAATCTGATCAGGTTCGAACTCGGTGCAGCTCCGCAGAATTACAAATTGGCAACCCTGAATCACTTGTCCAAGCCGTTGAGAATCAGACACATCGTCCATGCACTCTTGGTGACTCACCATCTCATGGAGCTTAAAAGCTATGTTACAAGGATAATCTATCCACTTAGGGACAACTGTGAAGTCTTCTGGTCGTTTGCGATGATCACCAATCAAAGCTGATGGAGGGCCAAAGAAAGCAAGCAGCGTAGCATTGAATATGCTGAAGAAAACTAAGTTGATGCCGAACGGAATAGCAACTCCAGGTAACCAGTGAGGCATAAAGTCATGGATTATCCAGTTGACATGTGAGGTTTTGAGGAACTCAGTCAAAGGGACTTCGAGCTTGTCACATGCCTTTTTAAGGTAAGGAACTTTCTGAATCGGTATCTCAGCGGTGGACTCAACTCCTGGTGGTAGGCCATGAACCTGAGGAAGAGAAATCTCAATAAAGCTTATGTTAGAGGACAGATGTGCGGGGAGTTTAGGGAGGCGACTAATGTTTTTGGGGGTGGAGATATAGGATATGCGATGACCCTTTTGAGCTAAGAATTTGGAAACCTCGAGAAATGGCATAATGTGACCATAAGCTAGCCATGGGAACATTGCTATGTGAAGCTTTTCTTTTCTGTCCATGGCGTTTCGTGAGTGCAGATGTTTCGGGGAAAATAGAAAGAGAATGAGGACTTGGGGGCTTTGGTTCCTTCAGTAAAACTGACAATGCTTTCTTGATTTAAATCAAAGTATCTCTATAAAATAGTCTTTTTTTGCTGAAAATCATTAACATGATAATAATAATAATTCATAAATCCCATTAAAAATCTTAGTTTATAATAAAAAATTCAATCATTTCGTTGCGGTGTCATCATCTCCAGAAAACTATTGTATGCGACGGGCCAGATTCTCTGCTTTAAATTATTTGTCATCATTTCTTTTTAAGTCAAAGTTTGAATAACTCCAAAGTAATTAGGTGCATGCAAGTAGCAAAGACTAAATTTGCTGCCGATTAAGTTTGAATATTCATAAAACATTTCAAACTTTCTTGTAGAAGCTTAAAAGTCTAAAATTTGAAAAGTAACCCTTTATGTCCCTAAATTGAGGCCAAAATGCCACTCTTCTTGTTTTTAATAACATGCTAAATGGAGTAAAGTAGTATAACATGCTAAATGGAGTAAAGTAGTATAGAGTAACTCAACTGAACAAATTTTCTTTTTTCATTTTATCATATATAGATACAAAAATATTTGGTTAAAATACTTGAAAAATCTCTGTATTTATGCATTTTATTCAATTTAATCTCTGTACTCAAAATTATAACATTTTAATTCTTTAATTTTGAGCATTGTTTCAATTAAGTCTCTCTCTCTAACAATATCTAATTTTGTCATTAAAAGGATGACGTCAACACTGACATCAGCGCTGACATGATATATTTTGATGATGTGGCACTCAATAATGATGTGGAATGCCACATGGCACTTATGTGATTATGTGGTACTACCATGTGACACTACTATGATGACATGACAATGCTGATGTGGCACTGACATGCTGACATGTCAGTGTCACGTGGCAAATCAAAAACTTTTTAAAAAAACTTTTTCGTGTCATGTCATAGGGATTAAATTTAATAAAAATATATAATGTAAGGATTAAATTGAATAAAATTGAGATGTTGAGAGACTACATTGAAAAAAAAATTTGAAAAATGTAAATCTTTAAGTAGATAATTAATAAGCCAAATATTTAAGTGCAAAACATTTATGGTGTTAGAAAATATATATAAATATTATCTTACTTGATTATTTGATTTTAGAATATATACATTAATTTATTTTATTACAAAAATTAAGTTTAAATTCTCCTTTTATAAAACAATTTCAAAAAATATTTCATACCTAAAGTCAAATTTAGATAAATAACTTACATTGTGTTAGAATAAAATTATATAAAAAGACTAAGTAATTTTTTTATTTTATTTATAATAGTACAAAATTTCAAATTTATTTGACTTAGTTTTAACTTGAATTGAACTCAAATTAGCAAAATAGATTGATTTAGTTTTCTTTTAAAATAATGAAGAAGGGAGATATGAAGTTAACGATGATTATAAATATAATTTTTGGTTCTGACTTGCTTAATTTGGATATTACAAACTTCTTATTACAACATATAATATGAGTTACTCCACTCCTTCAATTTTTTATTTATTTTTTATGTTTTTATTTTATTCAATATTTCATATTATATATTTTAAGTTGAGATTTTTTGGATTAAAAACTGCATTTATGGTTGATAGCGTTAAATATAATTGTAAATATTTGCATAATTTTATTTTGTATTTACAAATTTTTTGTAGATTCAAATTAATAATTTAAATTTAAATTTAGCAGAATTTGATTGTGGTATTCGAAGTTAAATAAAATTGTTTTATAAGAAGTTCTGAGTAAATTTAAATAAAAGATAAATTGGGTAAAGGCTGAATAATTCCAAAAGAATAGTTTTTTGTAAATTGTGAAAATTGTAAGTAAATTAATTTATTTTATTAATTTGAATTCAGCTTAAGTTAAAAATTAAGTTAAATAAATTTCAAACTTTTATACTATTATAAATAGAAGAAAAAAGAATTTATTTAGTTATTTTATATTATTTTATTTAGCATAATGTAAATTATTTATCTAAATTTGACTTTAGGTATGAAATTTTTTTCGAAATTTTTTTATAAAAAGAGAATTTAAACTTAATTTTTGTAAAAAAGATAAATTAAAGTATATATTTTAGAATCAAATAATCGAGTAAGAAAATATTTATATATATTTTTTAACATCATAAATATTTTATAGTTAAATATTCAGCTTACTAATCATCTACCTAAAGATTTACATTTTTTAATTTTTTGTTCAATTTAGTCTCTCAACATCTCAATGTTATTCAATTTAGTTTCTATATTATATATTTTTATTCAATTTAATCCCTATGACGTGGCAAAAAAAAATTTTTTTGAAAAATTTTTAATCTGCAACGTGACATTGACATGCTGACGTGCTAGTGCCACATCAGCATTGCCATGTCATTATAATAATGCCACATGACATTGCCATGCCATCATGTCGGTGTCACATGGCATGCCACATCATCATGTAGGTGTCACGTTATCAAAATGTACCACGTTAGTGCTAATGTCAATACTAACGTCATCCGTTTAACGGAAAAATTTGATACCGTTAAAGGAAATGACTAAATTAAAATAATTTTTAAAATTAAGAGATTAAAATATTACGATTTTAAGTATAAAGACCAAATTAAACAAAATGCATGGATGTAAGGACTTATCAAGTATTTTGATCATTAGTTTTTTGTGTACTTCTAAAATGAGCAACCGCCAATGTTTTTTTGAGTGGCTTGTTGTGGCAATTGTACAAATCTCCTTCATACAAGCTGGCCCTTTTATGCTAGTTGAAGCCTTAAGCCGTCCAGATCACAGACTTGCTCTCGCGTTCTGATTGTGTGGTTTAGGGTTTCACTAGTATTAGACTTTTTTTTAGGGGTTTTATCCAGAACTCTGCTTGTTTTTGAGATTATCCGTGTTGAGATGCTGCCGAGTGCTCCTTGAGCAGCTGCTCCTTTTGTAATTGTACAGAAGAGGCTCTTCTCAAGATAGCTTCTATGCCAACAGGAGTCTCCAACTCTCAACGTTTAAGACTCCCCATGGCATTCCAGCTTATCATGAACAAAAACTCATTTTTCAACCAAAAAAAGATTTCTTATGAGATTTTCTTTGCTATAGACTTTTTACCTTTCTGTATTCTATTCAAATCGATTAAAAAAAAGATTTCGAAAGATTTCACAATCAATCAATGGTGTTAAGATAATTATACAAAATTATTTTCTAATTAGATTAAAATATGAAATTTCATGAAATATTCTTTTATCTTAATCTGATAATTACATTTGGGTGAGGTGATATGGTTGCTCGGAAGTTGAGGTGTTCTAAGGGCCAATCTGAGCTTCCAGCCAATCCTATAAAATTCAATTGCCTTTGCGTATAGCCTCCTGTTTTCTTTGCTTTTGATCTCGCACGGCTGCTGAGCAGGGTTCTTCTCTTTAGTGTTTCTGAGCTAGATCTTTTCTAACTGTAAATTTTTGTATGTCATGTCTTTGAAACTCTGTACAGAGGTGAGAGGCTATTGAACCGCAACTTATGAACGGGTGCTTCACAATAGTACATATATGAAGGCCCTCAAACCAGGTCTTTCGTTTATAACATCAGCAGTCCTCTCCTTTCAAGGCTAAAGACTGTCAATGGCATCCTGGAGGAGGCAATCAATGAAAATCGATATGGCTTTTTTTTTTTAATGTAGCATTAATATTGCTAAGTTTAAAATTTTAATTTCAAGTCAATTTTCTTTAACCTTATCTTCAAACATAAATGTTACTATTTTATCAGGAGATATACATGCTTTAAATCAATTCTTTCTGTAATAAGTACTGATTGTACTGTTTAGCTTTGTCAATTCACTTAATCTCCATGCATGGAATTCTGAAGTTAAAAACTATATATTAAAAGTTGTTCGAGCATTCAGATTCCTCCCTTGATTCGGGAACAGTCTACATGACTTTCTTCCCAAATTACAACATGACACTCAAAGGATCCAACTCTCCTTATCCAGCACTATAGCATAATGTTATCAAAAAAGAAGATGACAATAGGCACCAAGAAGGTAGACTTGTTCGATATGTACCTTCAAGATGGACAATATAGAATGCAGTCACACATTATCTTAGAACTTCAGTCATTTTAAAATGAACACCTTACTAAGATATGTGATATATTTATTACCATTAACATTTTCCATCATGTATATAAATTAAAAACTTATTGTGTAACATGTATTTCACTTGTAAGGATAATAATTATCATACAATATGAATTTCATACAAAAAGCGTTACACATCTATGACAAAAGAGAGAACAATTAAATGGGAGTAGACATTACATTTATACCACACAGAATTTTATTAATGAAAAAATATTTAATTTAAAATTAATTGGTAATAAAGTAAAAGAAGTATTTCTTAATTCTTATATTTTTAGGGAACTAAGATACTCCCAAATTCAATAAAAAAAAGGATTTAAGATACTCCTCATTTAATCTATATATATGGATAGTCGCAAGTCATATAATTCTTAATGATACAGATTTTATGGTGTCCAAATCAGTTAGTTACATGTTTGAACATTAATTCTAGTTGCCTTTACTTCTCAAATGTTGATATTATTGGCCTTTCATATTCTAATTTTCTAAATATAGTGATGTACCAAAAGAAAATGTAAGAATATCGTTTTCAAACAAGGAATGAAATAATTTCAATGAATCTTCTTTTATGTTTTTTTATTAAATTGCTTATGTGGATATCTAAAACTTAGGTAGATAGAATGCAAATGATGTTGATAAATTCTTCAATGAAAATAATTAAACCAGAATTAAATTGAAAATTGCAATTTGTTTATTCATATAGAGTTCAATAAATAGATTTACAAAATATAAAGAATCAACCAAAACTTATCTATAGAAAATTCCATGTCACTTTGTTAAACTTAGTTAAACAAATTAAATATAAAATTGGATTAAACCCATTAGATTTAAAGGAATCAAAACATTTTCTTTATTATTGAAATGAGACCTCATCATGATCCCATAATGATTTTGAATTTATATAATTTGGCTACAATCATCACCGACAACAATTACTGATACAATATCTTAACGAGAACAAGATAAAATTGCCCTTCATCTTTTTGTGGGATGGAAAGATATTGGACAGAACTTTTTACTCCTAATTCCAAATCCATATCACCCCATTTCATATGCTAATTATTTGATAAAATTTTTTTTTTGTTTCACTTTACTTTTTTTATAACCAAAGTGTCAATTGAACAATTTGAGTTCTCCTCTCGTGAATTCAAAGAACATTATAATAAATTTGAAGTACAAAGCTTGAATTGATCAACACAATAAAACTCAAAAAACTTAATTACAACTTTGAGTAAATTAAGCTCGAGTCCAAAATTAAGTTTTAAGATTAAAAAAATACAATGACGTTAAAATTCGTAATTTTTTTAGGGAACATACCCAATGTTTTAAGTGAGACAAAAAGAATTTTTTTTTTTAACATTAAGTTATACTAAAGTAGTAAAGAAATCAATAGAGATATTTGCTTTTTGTACAAATAAAAGCTAAATTTATTTCAACCTGAAATTTATTAAAATCATTCATCTTCTAGCCTTTAAAAAAAATCATTCATCTTCTAAGTTTTAAAGTTTTTAGTTTTTAAACTTGGAGAAGCCTATGAAATAGTTTAACCCCTGACTATATTTAATGATAGTTACAAAGGCATGGACACGGATATGGTGCAACTATATATTATTAACAAATCTCATAGAAAATATAAATACAACAAACCAGCTTTTCAGAAAAAAAATTGCCACTGTACCAATTCATTTGGTGCTACATTCAAATTATTTATCATATTTAACTTCAAAGCTTTTTTTTTTTTTGTTATTACGTAAAGACTTTATTGATAATACAAAGAACACATGAGTTGCAGGTGGTAACGAAGTAGAGCCTAGTGAATGCAGAACAGTAATCACAGATGCATCCACAGCCTCCCCTGCTAGTCAACCCCTGTTATACTCTTGTCAAATGCTGATAAACAACAATGCAGGCTTCTCTTTCCAAAACATCCCTAGCAGCCAATTCCTACCCAAGCCACGGCCCCCAGTATACAGACGTTTCTTCCACATAAATTTACTAGTCCAAACAACGCTACCACCAGAAAATGGACAACACATCCATAGAGATTTTGGAACACATATCGTCGAGCAACACAATCACCAACATAAATAACACAGCCATATATTCACCCAAATTCGACAAACCTTATAACTACAAAGTTATTAATCGTTGCCGTTGAAATTAATCAATGACACACATAAATTCAGATATGCTCAGCAACCGCCACCGCCCCCACAATTCCTCCGCCGCGACCGTCTCCTCCCCCACAACCTCCACCGCCACCGCCCCCCCCAAAAACCACCTGCACCATCATTAAGGCGAGGCTTTTCAGAGTTGTCATCACCACAAGCGAGGATGACCATTGAGATAATTGAGAGGGAGAAAACAATCATGCAAAGCAAGAATAGGGCACCAGAGACCCTGCTTCCCCTCCCGGGACACTGCCACCAAGAATTACCAACTCCCTTGTCATTTTTCTGATCCTTGTACCTTACTTTAGCTTGCTCTATATAGCATATATTTCTTTTTGTGAAAGGCAGCTCTATATACCATACATACATACATACATATATACATATATATAGAAAATAAACCAAGGCCTATTCTTAACAAATGAGTTTTTTCTTTGCAATAGACTTTTGGCCTTTCCAGCATATTCTATTCAAACCAACACGTAAGTTTCGTGAACTGTTTTTTTATCCTAATCAGAAAGTTAATTCAAAGCCACCTGACTAAGAAATAATGATCGCAAAATATTTGACAAGTCAATCAGACGATTAAATGGAGGCTGAATTGCTATGCGGCATCAATTAATATTGTTAAGTTTAAAATTGCAATTTCAAGTCAATTTTCTTTAATCTTATCTTCAAACAGAAATGTCAATATTTTATGCTTTAAATCTTAGTAGTGCATGTGGCATGCCATGTCATAGAAATATATCACATCAATGTTGATGTCAATACTGACTTTATTATTTTAATGGTAAAATTGAATGTCATTAGAGAGAAATTAAATTGAAGCAATTCTCAAAATTAAAAAATTAAAATGTTACGATTTTGAGTACAGGAACTAAATTGAGAAAAATACATGGGTATAGAGACTTCTCAAGTATTTTCACCAAAATATTTTCTTTGTTTTTTATTTATATGTTTGAGTTCACTAATTTATTTCAAAATTATGAGGTAATCCCAAACTAAAAAAAAAAAAAAATCCATTCATCTGGTCTTTCAAAAACCGAACCATTAACTTTAAACAACAATCCATTCATCCAGCTCTTCAAATACTCTCCATT
This sequence comes from Theobroma cacao, assembly GCF_000208745.1. Classification (NCBI taxonomy): domain Eukaryota; kingdom Viridiplantae; phylum Streptophyta; class Magnoliopsida; order Malvales; family Malvaceae; genus Theobroma; species Theobroma cacao. The sequence continues at coordinate 4,389,137 of NC_030858.1, forward strand.
AATCCAACCCAAAATCAACCTCTTCCACCCATAAAAGACACCTTGTTTGTCCACATGTACATAAGGATATCAACGGATAAGGTACTCATTAATTTTGAGATACCAAATCTGAATCCGATTAATAAATAAAATATCTAACTTCTATAATTACTTAAATATTTTTTAAATTTGTTATCCTAACTCGAACCTTAAAATATACCTATTGCTCGATAATTATTCAAACACATTTAAAAACCCAATTATGTAAAAAAATTATTAAATTGCTCCTCATAGGTACTCAATTACCTAAACTCGAATCCGTACTCGTATCTATATATAATAATATTTTTATCCATATTTCATATAATTCACTAATAATTAAATTTATAAAAAATACACAAATAATAAAATTTAAATTTAAATAATAAAAAACAAATATCTCAAATATCAACTTAAACAATTAAAAACAAATATTCAAACAACAACTTAAACATTACAATAATTAACTATATGAATTTATCCATGAAATTTTAAAAAATAACTAGGTTCCAAATTATTCTAATCTCATAATTTTTTTTAGGTATATATTTTATAAGTTTAAATACACAAAGGTATATATTATAATTAATAATTTTATAAGTTATAATTTTTGTAACGTTAACACAAAATAGAAAGTAAATATGTTTATATTTAAAGTATATATACTAAATATATATAATAGTAATTATATTCCTTAAAATTAACACAATATATAAAGTATATGTATTAAAAGATATTACCAGTTAATTAATAATCATAGTTTCATGAATTAATTTAATTAATAATATGAGTTTGTCTTTAATTACATGAAATTAAAAAAAAAAAAAACATCATTGAGTACGAGTATCGAATACTTAAGGGGTGGTACTTGAACCTTACCAGAACCTTGTACGGAGTGAAATTGCTACCTGAACTCGATTATAGGGTACTCTAACCTTCTATAACTAAGTCGGGTACCTGCAAGTACCTTGTAACAAGGTACTCGTTGCCATCCCTACATGTACAATTGTTGTTCAATTTTCTACTCATGCAAGTGTACGTATCGTAAAGATAATATAAATATGAGTAGAGTGTCAATCCCACAGAGAATTGAATTAATCTTTATTATTAATTACTAAAATTAACACACCCTAATTTTATCTAAATATTTAAAATTCAAAAGGAAAATTTAAATTAATAAACTAAAAACTAAACTAAAACTAATCTAAATTCTATTAGCAAATTTACTTCTAATGATTAACAGACCTAAAACTATGATATCCCTCAATATTTTATCTAATTATTGTCTCTCTTTTTTAACTCAATTTAATGGATTAAGTTGCTAACTTAGAGTCCTAAATTATTTACAAGTCTCAGTTGAGTTTCTTATAAAAATACATTTTTCAATTAATTTATTATATGTCTATACAAATTAAATTGAAGAAGATTCATTAAGTTTGTGCTCTAATTTTAGCTACGTATGGCTTATAGGTGTATGTCTACCCTATATGCAAATCAAACCAACTAATCAACTAAGTGTATTCGATCATACGCTATTTTATTCAAGGTCTACCTAAATCTCATTTGTCAAGGTTTAACTTAGGTTTCCAATTCAATCTAATTGGTGGCCAGTCAACTAGTAGCATTAAGAATAGAATAAAATAAACAACTTAAATCCATCAAATATAAATAAAAGAGAGATAAATAATTCAGACTATATATTGAGTTCAATCATAATCTGAGATTAAAAATTTAGTTTCCCATCAAGTCATACATTATCATCGAATAAAATATAAACATTAAAACCAAAAGAATAAAAGAAAAAAAGAATAAAAAAAAGATAGAAAAAAACAAGGACTGAATTCTTGATCTCCAAATCTTCTTGAATTCTTCAAATTCCTTCAATGACTCTGTAACTTGACTCTCAACTGTTAATCTGATGTTTTTCTTCTTCTTCTTTAAGTCTTCCGAAAAGTTGTTTTTATAGGCTTTGGAGTTAGACCAAGTTGGGTGAAGAAAGAAGTCAATTTCAGCTAGAATTTCCTTATCAAACTATGTAAGTCACAGTTTTACCAAATTAATTAACAGAAATCATAATTACTCTAGGACTGCAGTATATCAAATTTGACAAGATTTTTGACCATCCCACAGACCGAACTGGATAAAGTGGTAAACATGAAAGTTGTATATCTTTCTTTTAGCTTTCCAATGGTCTAAGAATCACTTCATTTGAAGCTCTGTAAAGAAAGTTATGATCAAAATACCGAAACATATGCATTAAAAGTCTGCACCTCGAAATTGCTTTTCTTTTTCCATTAAAATTCTTCTTTCAACACATTACAAAAGCACAAATAAATCAATAGCAACCTATCTTAATCATATTAACACCAAATTAAGTATGAAATTAACCAAAATTAGATTGACTCACCTAAAATAACTAATTTAAAGTAATTAAATAAAACCTACTAATTTCTATGCATTACTACAAAAACTAAGCCAAATTATTATCAAAATTAAGCTCAAATAACTCTATATCATAGAGTTATCAACAATCCTCTTCCCAAATGTCATAAGACCCTGTTTGGATTCAACTTTTAATATATTAGAGGTAAATTCGTGTATTGTAAATGACTCGTCCAGTTTATATCTTTTCAAGATACAACTCATCCATTATATACACCACAACAATCCTCCTCTAAAGTCCATTTGACAAAAATTGAGAATCTTGATGGAAGTCTTATTTAAGCTTCACAATCCTTTTTGAAATCGCTTCTTAGTCAAATGTACAAGTTCCATTGCAATTTCATAGGTTAAATGCCTAAATAAGCCCCTAAACTATGTCAAAAAAATTAATTCAGCTCATATCATTTTATTGCTTTCAAATAAGTCCCTCTCCCTAACCGTTGACTAACTTTCATTAGTCAATAGTACATGCGGCACTTTTATACTATGTGTGACATTAAATATTGTTGATTAAGATTTGAGCAAATGGGTAAAAAAGTAAGCACACAAATCCTAATCAATAAAATTTAATGCCACATCATCTGCTACGTGCTAGATGACATGGTATAAAAGTGTCATGTGTATCGTTAACTAATGAAAGTTAATCAATAGTTAAGGAGAGGGGTTTATTTAGCCCATAGAAGTTCAGAAGTTTATTTGAACGCAATAAAAGGATAGGGGCTGAATTGATTTTTTTTACATACTTTAGGAGCTTATTTGGATATTTAGCCAATTTCATTTTATATGGTCAAAATACTTGAGAAGTCTCTGTACTAGGGCATTTGCTTCAATTTAGTCTTTCTACTAAAAATCATAATATTTTAGTCTCTTCATTTCGAGAATTACTTCAATTTAGTCCTTCTCACATTGTTCGTTTAAATTAACCATTGCAATACTGACATCAGCGCTAACGTAGCACCAGATGCTAACGTGTCACTACCACGTCATCACAAAAAGTGACGTGCTGCATTGAGAGGCATGTCAAATGTAAAAGTCTCATTGAAATTTCTTTTTATATATAATATAAATGGTCAAAATACATAAAAGTCTCTATATTATGGTATTTTCTTCAATTTAGTCATTCTACTCAAAATCGTAAAATTTTGGTTCCTTCATTTTGGGAATTATTTCAATTTAGTCCCTTTCACATTTTTCATTTAAATTAACCATTACGGTATTGACATCAGCGCTAACGTGGCGCTAACGTAGCATCAGATGTTGATGTGGCATTGCCACGTCATCAAAAATGGTAACGTGGTGCATTAGGAGGTTGATACGTGGCACTTTTATTCTTTAAAACAAGATGTACTCTTACTGAAGTTTGAACCTAATACCTCTAGTAAGTATGCCAAAGCCTTTACCACCACACCTAAGCCTTTTTTCAAAGTTATAACTTGCTTGTATTTTATTTCTTCTTTCCTTAAAACTACATCATTTTGGGACATTCTTTTTTAGAGAAAAAGGCTTCAAAGGGTTTTTATTGCTAGGGTTTTTAAGAGTGTAAAAATATTTCAAAACGACGTCGTTTTGAGGAAAGAAAGGAAAAATAAGAAAGAAAATGAGAAAAGAAAAGAAGAAACAAAACAAAAGCAAATTATACTTATTAGTAAGGGCTTGGGTGTGGTAGTAAAGGCTTTAGCATATTTGCTAGAGGTCTGGGGGTTTGAACCTTAACAAAAGTACATCTTGTTTTGAATAATAAAAATGCCTCATGGCAACCTCTTGGTGCTCGACATGGCATCTTGGACTCAAATTATGATGTGGCACTACCACGTCAACGTGTCAGGGTAATGTGGTACTGCCACGTTAGTTCTTGAACTCAAAATGTGATGTGGTACTGCCACGTCACCCATAACAAGTTGACCTGGCAATGCTACGTTAGCGTTGACGTCCGTACTGTAATGGTTAATTTAAATGAAAAATGTAAAAGAGACTAAATTGAAATAATTCTCAAAATAAAGAAACTAAAATATTGTAATTTTGAATAAAAAGACTAAATTGAAAAAAAATAGTTTAATATAGGAACTACTTAGATATTTTGAGAGGTATAGATGTCCCAATTAGGCAATAACCTTGAAATAGAAAAGTCAATTGTAAAGCTTTGAGATCTTTTGCTACTCAGGTACTCCCTGCTTGGAGTTCGTCATTTGCATGTGATCTTTCCTTAGGGTCTTGCCACATCACATCCCATTGCGAGCATCTTTCTTGTAATACTAAAACTGAACTTTATCTTCCATTAGTAAGAGCTTGGGTGTGGTAGTAAAGGTTTTAACACATTTCTTAGAGGTTTAGGTTTGAACTTCAATAACAACACATATTCTTTTGAAGGATAAAAATGTCGCACGATAACCTTTTGTTGTGCCATGTGGCATCTTAGACCCAAATTATGACATGGCACTGCCATCTCAGTGTGTCAAGGTGACGTGACACTATCACATTAGTACTTGAACTCAAAGTGTGACATGTCAGTGCCACGTCACCCTTAACACGTTGACGTTGCATTTGGTGCTACGTTAGCGCCAGGTCAGTACCATGATGATAAATTTAAATGAAAATGTGAGAAAAACTAAATCGAGAAATTTTTAAAATAAAATAACTAAAATATTATAATTTTAAATAAAAAATTAAATTAAAAAAATCATAATACAAGAACTTTTCAAATCTATAATCTATAACATACTTAAAGGGACTTCCTCATTCTGCCACATGTAAGCTAGAACAATGACCATGTTTTCAATCTCTCAACCCATGTGAGTCAAACTTTGTAAAAGAAAAAACAAAAGCCCATGAGTCAGTCAAACTCAAATCTCTTTTGGCCACGAGTCAGTGAAGCCACGTTTTTAGACCTCTATCAGTCAAATGATGCCCAGCCTTAAAGAAAAGGTTTCAAATCTCTGACATGGCTTATGAAATATGAGTAATAAAAAATTACACTCCACCGCATTGAGGTGGGTACATTTCTCTAGTAGCAATAAAAGAATGGTTTTTTCTTTGGAGACTTGGGCTTGCAAAGTGCAAACTCTTTTGCTCCTTTGATTATAGATTATAGAAAAACATACAGACTACATTACTTGAAAATAAGAAGAAGATTCAAGAAAAAAGAAATTGCCTTAAGTCTAAAGGTTGTATCAAGCGAAGGGTCAACTTGACAAATTCTGATATGAGGCTTGTATAAGTAAAAAGAAGCCCCAATGGTGCTTTTAGAGTTAACCACGTGGAGGGCAGAGAGAGTGAAAGAGAAAAGATGATGAAGCAAAAAGAGAGAAAAAGAGGGGTGCAAAGAGGTTAGAGTTAGCCACGTGGAGGGTAGATAGAAAGAAAGAGAAAAGATATTGAAGCAAAGAGATGGGATGCAAAGAGGTCCACGCAGAAGGGTCAGACTCTAGTATTTTTAAAAGTACTGATGTCTTAATTAAGCAATAACCTAGACATAGAAAAGCCAATTGTAAAGCTTTGATATCTTCTGCTACTCTAGCACTCCCAGATTGGAGTCGATCATTTGCATGCGGTCCCTTATTGGTGTCCAACCATGTCAAATCCCATTGCGAGCATCTTTCTTGTAATACTAAAAATGAACTTTATCTTCCATCAGGGGTGGCTCAATAAGTTTAAAGATCTAAAGCAAAATATTCAAATAAAGCTTTTTTTATTAAAATTAAAAATTTTTATTTTTCTAGCTTTTTGAGATGCAAAATTTTTAATTAAACTTTTATAATTAAGTTCTTCTGATATTTCTTTTTCAATTGATAATGTAACCAATCCATTTAATCTTTATTGAGATATTGTTGATCTTAAATAAGATTTTATTAATTTTAGTTTCGAAAAACTTTTTTCTCCTGAAGCAACACTAACTGGAGTTATTAACATTATTCTAAAAGTAATATATGCATTTGGAAAAGAATCGAGTTTTCTTATACGATTAAGTATGTCAATTGGACTGTTTTCTTCTTGTATAATTTTTAAAAAATTTTTAACTCTGAAAATAAATCTAAACCATCAATATCAGAATAGTTGTTATATTATAATTAATATGCAAGATTAAAGCAATATTCTTTCAAATGAGGCTCACAACTTTATGAAGATAATAAAAAAACAGACTTATTGTATATTTTTTGGAGAAAAATTGAAGCTAAAGGAAGAAAGAGCAAATGAGAAAGGAAGATATCAAAAGTAGATATTATATATTGAAAAAAAAATAGTTTTATATATAGGAAAAAATAACTGTTGAAAATCATTAAATACATTGATTGGAAATAAGAGAAATAAATGAGAAAAAATATAACTATTAAAAATAATTAAATATATATGACTGTTAGTTTATTAAAAATAAAAAAATATAATTGAAAATTAATAGCATTCTAGAAATAAAAAAATAATAAAAAAATTAAANATTAAAAATAAAAAAATATAATTGAAAATTAATAGCATTCTAGAAATAAAAAAATAATAAAAAATTAAAATTTATTAGATACATAATTAAAAAAAATGAAAAAATAAATAATTTTATTAATTAATTTTACTTTATTTTTTAATTTTTATATATTTTAAATATAATTAATTATATTATAATTATTATAACTTTCCAAATTGAGGGCTAAAGCCCTTGTTTAGGTGGTTTCACTCAAGGGCCGACCTTGTCTTCCATCAATTCTACTGTTCTGTTTTCTATTTTGAACCTTTGATATATTTATCATTTATATTTCAAATTTATTTTTTATAATAGCAATTTTATATAAAAAATTTAAAAATTGAATACTAACAAATATTAAATCAATATTTTTTTAAAAAACAACTCTCATGAATATAAAGGAAAAAGATAAAAAGAATTGATGTTTTCGTATTTGCGATAATTCATTGAAAGCCGGTGGGGATGAGAACGAAGTTGGTGTCGGCGAACTTTTAAACATGGCATCTCATGAGACACTCCGCTTTAACTTTTATAGGAAAAGTTTTGTACTTATCATTAAAAACCATGAACGTTATATATACACATAAAAGAAAATCATTTGTCATAAAATGAAAATTTGAATGAAAAAAGGAATAAAAAATAAGATAAGAAAATTTCTAAAGATTTTCATTAATTATACAATAAAGATGAGGTATAAGAGGGTACAACAAGCAGAGCTATGTACTTTCAAGAAGTGGAGGTGGCTTATTTGTTACGCATAATAATACCCTGAGAATGATAACATTTGGCATCTTCAGCAGTTTGGAGAAGGAAAATATCATGATCATAAGCATAGACGGTGTCGCCTACCTGTCAAACCTCAGCGTCAGAAGGTGGAAATTCTTCGATGGACCGAGTGAACTCGTCCAAGTACTTGTTACTCAGCTCTACACTGCTAAAAATCTCCTTCACTGCGGATGCATTTGCTCTGAGTGGCTCCCCCTCGGGATCCACCATGACTCGCTTAATAGACTCAGCCACCAAGTCACTGGTGAATGATCCATCAAGATCGTTTCTTTCTATTTCCAACCCAACCTTTTTGCTGTGCATCAACCTAGCAACCAACCCAAGATCCGAACTTGCACCGGGAAATAATATCAAAGGCAGACCATACCCGAGTGCCTCAATAACTGAACTCCAACCGCAGTGAGTCAAGAAACCACCAACTGAGGAGTGAGTCAAGACCCTGAGTTGAGGTGCCCAGCCCCGTAAAACCAAGCCCCGACCCGAAACTCGTTCTTCGAACCCGGATGGGAGTACGTCCTGTACCAACTGTCCTTCAACTAAAGGGCGGTTTCTGACAGCCCAAATAAATGGCAGCCCGGATTTCTCGATCCCAGATGCCAACTCATGCATGAACTCTTGACTCAAACTCACCTCACTACCCAGTGCAACATAAAAAACTGTCTTGTCTCGTTTGCTATCAAGCCATTTCTTCATTGCTTCCCAATTCTCATTTTCTTTATCTTCGTTACTAGGCAATGATGGCGGCAATAATCCAAGCGGAATAATAGGTTTCTGGTGAATCTTACTAAGCACACGAAGCGCGTCAGCTTCGACCTCATAGCAGCTCCTCAAAGCCAGAATTTTGCAACTTAAAAGCAATGTTCCGACCCGTTCAAAATCGGACACAGAGTCCATACACTCCTGGTGACCCACCATTTCATGGAGCTTAAAAGCTAGGTTGTTAGGATAATCCAGCCACACTGGTGCCACCGTGAAGTCTTCTGGTCGTTGTCTACTTCCATTGAGCAGCTCCGATGGAGGGCCAAGGAAAGCGAACGTCGAAGCAGAATATATACTGAAGTAAACTAAGTTGATGCCGCGTTGAGTCGCCACAGGCGGTAACCAGTAAGGAGCAAAATCGTGGATAATCCATTTGACTTGTGATGACTTTTTGAGGAACTCAGTCAACTGAGTTTCGAGTTTGTCATATGCTTTCTTGAGGTAAGGGACTTGGTGAATGGGTAAATCGGAGGTGGACTCAGCTCCTGGTGGCAGGCCATGAACGTGAGGCAAGGGAAGTTGTATAAAGCTTATGTTGGAGCAGAGATCTGGAGGAAGCTTCGGGAGGCGGCTGATGTTTTTAGGAGTGGAGATATAGTATATTTTGTGACCCTTTTGAGCTAGGAACTTGGAGACTTGAAGAAATGGCATGATGTGGCCATAAGCTAACCATGGGAACATTACTATATGAAGCTGTTTTTGGCTGCCATCCATAACTGGAAAATCAGACTGCTATTAAGTATTTAGAGATTTTTCTTCTGTTTTTTGGTATTTCCTTGCAATTCTCCTAGAGACTAGAGAGACCATGAAGATGAACAGCCTAGAGAGAGAGAGAGAGAGAGAGAGTTGCTGGCCCTTCAATTATCATAAATTATCGAGAACAGTAGTATTTTTGTTTGAAAGAATCTGCTGCATTAGTAATTAACTTAATTTAAGTTGGCTGTTTTCCACCACTTAATTATAGGGAGAGGTAGACACTGATCCTTGGGCCAGTTGAGCACCGTCTACATGTTTTTTGTCAGTCAAAATAAAGTGAGTTTTATTATTAATATTAGAAAATTGATACGATTATACTATTCCAATATACTTGAGGTATGCATACAATTAGAGAAATAAGAACATATTCAAGATAATATTTCGTCCAAAACTTTCTACCAACAAGTATTTTAGAACGATTTATATTAAGTATAGCTGAAAAAAATAAACAAGAGTCGAAAGTGGCCTCCACAAAAGAACAAAGTGCACAAATCAGCACAAAAGCAGAAAAACGAAAATGCCAAACGCAAGGGACAGAGAATCAACAGCAAAGGTGAAGGAAAAACCAAAAAAAAAACATTAAAAGGCGGACCAGCAAAGGAAAAACCCAAGAATCAGATCACAGATCATGAGGGAGAGGACTTCACGAGATGGTCAGGCAGCACGTTCTCAGATAGAGGAAAAAAATATATATAACTAAAAAATTTAAAAGTGAAAGAAATTAAAACATTCGTTCAATAACTTAAATTAATAATTTTACTCATCCTAGAAAACACACAACTTTACTCTTCTTAACCTCTTTTTTTTATCTATTTTTAATCATTTATATATACTAAATATAAAAAAGGGAAATGTAACTTTCCTTGCTCTCCTCGTTTTTCCCCCACCATTTTCACTTTCCTTCCAATTAAATATTTAGTGTTAAAGCTGGCATGATCTTGCTTTTCAAATGGAAAAACAGAAAAGTTGCCATGATCTAACCCAACAAATAATTCTTGCCTACCTTGCCCGGCCCTTTTCGACACCGTAGGAGAGGACAAGTTACTCATATTTCATTGGGTCCACGCTGCATGGCCCATCTACTGCACCTTAAGGTCAGTTGCTGTCCTTACTCCATCGATCCATCGATCTATACAAGCGTATTTGTGCACCAACGAAAATTATTGTACATGCTAAACTAGAGCAACGAAGCAGATAATCACATGTTAAATTTGGGATATTACAAATATTAATGTTTCCTTTTGTTATATTTATTTATTTATTTATTGTA
>NC_030858.1:4399784-4416480 GCF_000208745.1 Theobroma cacao
TGAGTATTTAACTTATTAGTTAATATATAATCTTTCTACTTAAAAAAATATAATTTAAATCTTCCTTCTCTCAATTATAAAAAAAAATTACCAAAAAGCTAAATTGAAATGCAAGAATCCCAATTATAAATTGCAGCTATTATTGCATATATCTACCAAATGATTAAACTTTAGAACAAGTTAAAAACTTGTCAATGCACCGATCGAGTGGACTGGTCTAGGTGCTAGCATTCAACTCTGCAATCTACATTGCCCAAAATCTTACCACCAACCATGACTCGCCTAATGGACTGGGCCACCTATAAATTGTTTCAATCTTTAATATTCTATCCCAAGCCCCTTGCCATGCAACAAACTAGCAACCAACCCAAGATCAGAAGAAATTGCTCCAGAAACCCCACAAGACCAAGCCCGCCGCGAAACTCGTTCTTCCGACCCAACAGCCCTTGAACTAATGGGTAGTTCTTCACCAATGACCACCCACATAAAGCGTAACCCGGATTTGCTCTAGAAGCATACACAGACTCATCTCACTGCCTAATTCTCAACTCTTTACTACATAGCAAGCCATGTCTTCAATGCTTCCCAGTTCTCATCTCTTTTGCCTTCATTACTTGGCATGAGCGGTACAGCAACCCTACTGGTTTCTGGTAAAGTTTAATTAGTGAGCAAAATGAAAGGGCTCATCTTCTAACTCGGAGCAGCTCCTTAATTAGAGTCGCAAAGTTACAGCTTTTTCAAGTGCTAGCTGTTCCGAAACGATGAAAATCGGATACGTCCGGCTCCATGCACTCCATCTCGATCCATGTGACTCACTATTGCAACGAGCTTAAAAGCTACGTTACTCGGATAATCTATCCACTCAGGTACCACTAGTAAACGAAGTCTTTATTCTACACGTACGCAGCGAGCGGCCACCACGCGATGGAGAGCCGTCAAAAGCCAGCGTCGAAGCGCTAAATATGCCAATGAAGATTGAGTTGATGCCGAGCCGAGTCAAGATTGTGGGTAATCCAATATATAGGTAGTGAGGTTTTGACATTTGAGGAAATAAACAATATAAATGTTTTTAAGGTACATATACATGAATATGTTTATTAAACTTCAAATTAATTATCTCATGAGAAATCAAGAGTTTCTTTTACGTAGCTACATTTTGATTTTAATTCTATCATGATAATCTTTTTAAAAGTGTACTAATGAACTTGCTTAATTTTGTAATAATTTAACTAATAATTAACTTGATTTATATTACATTAATTATAAAACTTTGTTTCTCTTTTCTTTTTCAAAAACTGATGATGTTTTATATCTTATGTACTGAATTAATTATATATAGTAAATCATTTAATCAAGAAAAAAAATATATTGAATATCACAAAGAGGATTAATTTCTACAAAATTAATTTACCGTAGCTTAACTTACTGATCTCCTTTTTAATTAAACAAGTAAACAAATACAGCTACGGATGCCATCCTACTTACTTATATAGCTTATTGACTCATGAGATATATATGATCCTCTTTTATTTTATTTTTATTATTTTTCATAAATTACATCATATGGTAAGCTAATTTTGATCTTAAACTAAAATTTGACTTAACAGTTATTACTTCAGTTTAGGAAGGTTAAAAATTAAGGTTCAAAATGTATTAATTTTGGCTTTCAACTTCTTTACAAAACAAAAAAAAAGATATTAAAACTGTTAGTAATAATAATTTTTGTTGCATATTTAGACAAGCCAATTATGAACACAATAGTTTAAACTCTTAACTCTAGTCCTTAAAAAAGGATAAGAGCAACATATATTATATATTCAGATTTATAAAAGGAAAATTGAAAAGGAAGATCAGGGCTCAGTGTGCATGGAGAAAAGGCAATCTCTAATGGAACATCAGCAGACCCACAGATTAGGGAGAGATTCTTAGCAACTAATTAACAGTACTAATTATGAGATGTACATGAAGAAATAGTATTTTTTAGGGTTATTGCTTATTCATATTGCTAAGGTGCTAACTGCTTAGACACTTTAATTAAAAACATATAAATGATGTGGAAAACCCAAATTTTAAATAGGTTTAAAGGATTTTTCAAGATCTGAACACTGATTTTAACCAATAGAAGAGTTACTGATTGGAAATTGATTACTTGCACATCAGACAGAAACCCCATAAACTAGCATGTGTCAGCTTTAGTTGTACGGGGTTTGTTGTGGGATGGATTTTGTGATCAATCTTTCAAGTGAACTTCAAATTCTAAGCTTCACCTTCCCACCTTTTAAAATTGACTCTGCATAAAAGGAAAAAGAGGGGAGAAAATGAAGGAAAACAAGGAAAGGACACACTCCATTGAATGAAGAGTTAGTGATGTGTGCTTTGCATGGTTGGATATACACAGGAGCCTTGTTAAACCATGAAGCAGGTCATACTTATCGAAATCAAAGATTTTGATTGTCAGGAATTATGAAAATGGAGCAACGATTTTCTTTTATTTTGAAAAAAAAAAAAAGAATTCAAATCTAACACTTTCTACAAGGTAGAACACTTTATCTAGCAGTGATTGAGTAACGGTTTGAACCAAGAATGACTCTTGTTATGCTGCAATGGTCTTTAAAATAAGAAAAACTCAACTTTCCAAAATTCTGGAAAAATAGAAATTAACCAATAAGTCAATGTGCACTTAAAAGTAACAATTGACAACCTTTAATTTGGATTAATAGCTACAAAAGATATATAGTGGGGGACAGAAAGAGGTGGGGGACAGAAGGAGAGCAAGCGCATAAAGTTTCAAGCATGAGGCGCTCATACAAGAAAGAACCCTTTGTGCTCACTCTCTTCTGTCACGTTCCTGACAGACCTGGTCAAGTATTCGTTTGCGATGATCACCAATCAAAGCTGATGGAGGGCCAAGGAAAGTAAAGAGCGTAGCATTGAATATGCTGAAGAAAACTAAGTTGATGCCGAGCGGAATAGCAACTCCAGGTAACCAGTGAGGCATAAAGTCATGGTTTATCCAGTTGACATGTGAGGTTTTGAGGAACTCAGTCAAAGGGACTTCCAGCTTGCATATGCCTTTTTAAGGTAAGGAACTTTCTGGATCGGTATCTCAGCGGTGGACTCAACTCCTGGTGGTAGGCCATGAACCTGAGGAAGAGAAATCTCAATAAAGCTTATGTTAGAGGACAGATGTGTGGGGAGTTTAGGGAGGCGGCTAATGTTTTTCGGGGTGGAGATATAGGATATGCGATGACCCTTTCGAGCTAAGAATTTGGAAACCTCGAGAAATGGCATAATGTGACCATAAGCTAGCGATGGGAACATTGCTATGTGAAGCTTTTCTTTTCCGTCCATGGCGTTTCGTGAGTGCAGATCAATCGGGGAAAATAGAAAGAGAATGAGGACTTGGGGGCTTTTGTTCCTTCAGTAATTGATTTCTTCATATCAATGAGAGACATATCAGATCAAAGTATCTCTGTAAAATAATTTTTTTTGGCTGAAAATCATTAACAAAAAAAAAATAATAATAATAAAGGGTATTTTAAAAAATAGTCTTTAAAGATAAAGATGTTTTAAAAATAACCCTCTTTATAATATTAACTATTTTTAGTCAAGTTGGATAAAATTATCCTCAATAAAGTTACACGCTATGATGTTACACGTCATGTACAAAAACCTGTGATAAGTCATAATTAGCGTGTTACACACTATATACAAAAACTTGTGACAAGCCATGTACAAAAACTTGTGACAAGCCATGGTTAGTGCGTTACACGTTATGTACAAAAAAATGTGACACGCCAAGTATAAAAACCTGTGACAAGTCATGGTTAGCATGTTACACGCTATGTACAAAAATATGTGACAAGTCATGATTAGCTTGTTACATGCCATGTACAAAAATATGTGACAAGCCATGTACAAAAATCTGTGACAAGTTATGGTTAGCTTGTTACACACCATGTACAAAAACTTGTGACAAGCTATGGTTAGCGTGTTACACACTATGTACAAAAATATGTGACACGTCATATACAAAAACATCTGACAAGCCATGGGTTGCGTGTTACACGTTATGTACAAAAACCTGTGACAAGCTATGGTTAGCTTATTGCACGCCATGTACAAAAACCTGTGACAAGCCATAGTTAGGTTGCTACACGTCATGTTAAAAAAAATATTGTTGTTACACACCATGTAGAAGAACATGTTACACGTCATGGTTAAAAAAGGGTTGTTACACGCCATGTTGAAAAAAAAATATTATTATTACACGCCATGTTGAAAAAATATTGTTGTTACACGATATATTCAAAAACATTTTGTTACACTTTAATGTTTAAAATGTTGTTGTTACTTACGAACCAAAACTTCAAATTCTCTCAACTTTTTTTTTTTGACAATTTGGCNCAGGCTTTCACAAATATATCTTCGGATAAAGAGGAATAGAAAAAGGAAATAAAAAAAATGAATACTAAAAGGATATCAATTTAGGCAAGTATAGGTACCCATCTAAAGCTACTACATATAAGAATATTGTGCAGAAACAGGCGAATCAAATTGAAATCCTAGGAAAAGAAGAGTAATTTTTATTAAACCTTATTAAACCCTTTCTAGTCAGCAGAAATATCTTGAGTATGTAAGAGTAATTTGATTTCAATCACATTTTTTTAAGTTTAGACTTTGCCTAGTAGACAATTTGATAAACACGAGAATTTTTATTAAAGGGACATTTTTAAAAATAACCCTTAAAGATAAGATGTTTTTAAAAAATAACACTCTTTATAATTTTAACTATTTTTAATCAAGTTGGACAAAATTACTCTTAATGAAATCACACGCTATGATGTTACACACCATATACAAAAATATGTTATCCGCCATGATTAGGTTGTTACACGTCATGTGCAAAAACAGGTGACACGCCATGGTTAGGTTGTTACACACAATGTACAGAAACATGTGACACGTCATATACAAAAACATGTGACATACCATGGTTAAGTTGTTACACACCATATTAAAAAAAATACTATTGTTACACACCATGTACAAAAATATGTTACACGCCATGGTTAAAAAAGGTTGTTACATGTCATGTTAAAAAAAAATATTGTTGTTACACGCTATGTTAAAAAAAATATTATTGTTACACGCATGTTGAAAAATATAATTGTTACACGATATATTCAAAAATATTTTGTTACACTTTAATGTTTAAAATGTTGTTGTTACTTACGAACCAAAACTTCAAAACCTCTCAACTTTTTTTTTGACAATTTGGCACAGATAAAGTGTTTCTAACATGTTTTCATAAATCAAAATACAAATATATTTTTTATCTAAAACACCTACTTTGACTAAAAATAAAAAAAAATTTGAAAACTTAGATTTATAAATTTCAAAATTTGAGTTTATTGGTATCTAGGTTCCGAATTGATTCAATTAAAAGTTATTTCATACATTTGTGATTATTTCTACCGTTTTAATTTTATCCAAAATATCTAAAAATCGAATTTTCCAAACAATCACCCACCCAAGCACGTCAAAATCATTGTTTGGTGTTTTGAAAGCATAAGAAAGAGAAATTTGAAAATGTGGGAGAGAGAAATTAGAAGCATAGCAGATGCATGCCGAATAGAGAAATCGATAAAATTTAAGAGATTGGGATGGTGAGAGAGAAATTCGAAGTACAAATGGAGAGAAATGGGAAGAAATTGTGATGAATGGTTTAATTTATTTCAAATAGTTTAAAGGGTATTTTCGTCAAGTCATGACTAAATATGGCTAAAAACAGTTAAACTTATTTTGATAGCTATTTTTAAAATGTCTTTATCAAAAAATGTCATTTCTCACAATTTCCTCTAATAATAATAATAACTTGAAAAGTACCCACGCCATGCAGTGGGTTTACTATATTTTATAAATGCTTAAATGTTAAAAATTATGAGTTAATGATAAGAATTGTAAAAGTTGTTATTGATATAATCCTGCATGCTAATTAATATTTGATATATATACATTTTGTCAATAAATGCACAAAAACTATCATAATATGTACAAAAATGGTTCTACATTCTCAATGAGTAACATGTTGTCCTAAAAAAGAAAAGATAATAATCCTGCTAATTAACATTCGACATATCTACAAATAACATTTACTACAAAATGTAAAAAAATTGTTCCCATAAATCAATGACAAGCTGCTTTGAAAAACAGGATAAAAGTTCAACAAAATTACATGTACTATGGAATCATTTTTGTGAAGGAAACCTAAGCATGCTAGTCCTTGATCTAATACACATCCATCGTCAATATTGCTTGTCTCTTGAACCAATAACACAGTGGCAATCAGAACAAAAACTATAAAGATTGAAAAGGCTATGTTTGTGGTGATCAAATAAATCTTAACAGAAAAAATGCCTCTTTTATTTTGTTCCTAATTAGATTATCTAGTAATTGTTGCTTTGAAGAGAAAAGCAATTACACAGTTAAATTAGCAAAGTAGAGATAAAGAAAACTGAAACCAAAATTCTTATGAAAAAAGAAAATTTGAAAAAATGAATCTAGCCCCAAAATCTTCTACACCAAAGTTTTGATACAATAGCTAATAGTAATGTCAAAGTCCAACCATTCACAGCATTAGCTTTACCCTCGTGTCATAGAAAAGCTTGATTTATTCTCAGTGTAAATTGTAGAGAGGCAATAACAATTTACTTGCACAACAGATAACCAATCATAAATGTAAACTAATAGGAAATCAGTAATTTTTTAGCCTTCATACTAATCCCAGTGGCCATTAGTTTACTTTACACTCAAGGAAAGTTCATTTGTCATACTTTTGACATGTAGATTGCCTCATATCTAGGAACTTTCAAATTCGAGAAAGTTCGACAACTATATAACTATTACGTTAAATGGGCAGCTTTTGTTGTAAGTTCGCCAATGGAGATTAGAAATCTATTTGAGATTGGATACAAAATTTTAAAAGTTCTAGAAAGTGCACCTTTAAATTCCATTAGGATCCTCTGCAAGTTTTAGTCAAATTCAAACATAGAATCATATAAAATGTTTGATAAAATACCTACAAACATATATGGTACATATTATGGGAACTAAGAACCACATGAACTTTAGAAAATTTAAATCATATGTAACTAGAGCTAAACTGTAAAAGTTTAGCAGTGTATACATATATTTGTAAAAATAAATTTCTGAACATGACAACATATGCAATTAAGCTCTCAAATGATTTTGTGAATCTAAATCAAATATCTATCAAGCGTGACTTTTACATATATATTTTTATTTGGTTTTAAAACAGGAAGCAGATTTAAGTCGAGCCTTCTGTAAAAGAAAAGAGTCAACCCTAAAAAAAAAAACAATTTAAATATGAGAAGAACATATGAGAGTCAAGTATGAGTAGAACAAACAAACTATTAGAGAGTAATTGGGAAATTTGTTTACTTGTACATCAACCACGATGATATAGTTGAAGCAAATAATAAGAAACATTATCTAGTTTCCTTTCACTTTCTTCACTAATTATCAAGGAAGAAGCATCATGACAATGAAAATTTTAAATCCCTTGTATGAGATATAGAAACACTGCTAATTTTTTGATTGGTTAAATGCTTTCTACGAACAATAAATTAGTGATTGTTTAAGGAATAATCTACAAAGTTTTAAGACAAAAACATGTCTTTCTTAGTTGAATGTGATGCTATAATTCGTCATTAAATAAGATGATTACCTTAAAAGGGGAATAATATGAAACTTGTCAATGATAAAATAGTCAAATGATGGTCCAAACCATAAGAAAAAGCTGGAAGACTCTGGAATTATTTATCCTTTTAGCTTTTGACAATGCTTGTGCACTTATGTCCTAGTATATATATTTAATTTAAACACTAATACATATTCCTTAAAATTAACACAATATATAAAGTATATGTATTAAAAGATATTACAAGTTAATTAATAATCATAGTTTCATGAATTAATTTAATTAATAATATGTGTTTATCTTTAATTACGTGAAATTAAGAAAAAAAAACATCATTGAGTTTGAGTATTGGATACCCAAAGGGTGATACTCAAACCTTACCCGAACCCATTACTAATAGTGAAATTATTACCTGAACTCGATTATAGGGTACTCTAACCCTCTATAACCAAGTCGGGTACCTGCTAGTACATTGTAACAAGGTACCCATTACCATCTCTATATGTAAAATCCTTTTGCCAAATGTTAGAAGACCCTGTTTGGATTCAATTTTTAATATATTAGAGGTAAATTCATGCATTGCACATGACTCATTTAGTTTATATCTTTCAAGATATAGCTCATCCATTAAATACATCACAACTATCCTCCTTTAGAGTCCACTTGACAAAAATTGAGAATCTTGATGGAAGTTTTATTTAAGCTTCACAATCGCTCTTGAAATCTCTTCTTGGTCAAATGTATAAGTCCCATTGAAATTTCATTAGTTAAATACCCAAATAAGCCCCTGAACTATGTCAAAAAAATTAATTCAGCCCCTATCATTTTATTGCGTTCAAATAAGCCCCTGAACTTTTATTTCGAATCAAATAAGTCTCTCTCCCTAATCATTGACTAACTTTCATTAGTCAACGGTACATGTGACACTTTATACCATGTCATCTGCCACGTGACAGATGATGTGGCATTAAATATTATTGATTAGGATTTAAGCAAATGGGTAAAAAAGTAAGCACACAAATCCTAATCAACAATATTTAATGCCACATCATCTGCCACGTGCTAGATGACATGATATAAAAGTATCACATGTATCTTTGACTAATGAAAGTTAATCAATAGTTAAGGAAAGGGTTTATTTAACTCGAAATATAAATTCAGGAGTTTATTTGAATGCAATAAAAGGATAAGGGCAGAATTGATTTTTTTGACATAGTTTAGGGGCTTATTTGGGTATTTAGCCAATTTCATTTTATATGGTCAAAATACTTGAGAAGTCCTTGTACTAGGACATTTGCTTCAATTTAGTCTTTCTACCAAAAATCATAATATTTTAGTCCCTTCATTTTGGGAGTTGCTTCAATTTAGTCCATCTCATATTTTTCGTTTAAATTAACCATTACGTTATTGACATCAGTGCTAACGTAACACCAGATGTTGACGTGGCACTGCCACGCATCATGAAAAGTGACGTGGTGCATTATGAGGCATGTCAAATGTATAAGTCCCATTGAAATTTTCTTTTATATATAATATAAATGGTCAAAATACCTGAAAAGTCCTTATATTAGGATATTGTTTTTAATTTAGTCATTTTACTCAAAATCGTAACATTTTAATCTCTTCATTTTAGGAAGTGCTTCAATTTTGTCCCTTTCACATTTTTCATTTAAATTAACCGTTACAGTACTGACATCAATGCTAATGTGGCACTAATGTAGCATTAGATGTTAACGTGACATTACCACGTCATCAGAAAAAGTGACATGGTGCATTAAGAGGCTGATGCATGGCACTTTTATTCTTTAAAACAAGATGTGCTTTTACAGAAGTTTGGACCCAATACCTTTAGAAAATATGTCAAGGCCTTTACCACCACACCTAAGCCTTTATTCAAAGTTATAACTTGCTTGTATTTATTTCTTTTTTCCTTAAAACTACATCATTTTGAAACATTTTTTTTTGAAGAAGAAAGCTTCAAAGGGTTTTTATTGCTAGAGTTTTTGAGAGTGTAAAATACTTCAAAACGACGTAGTTTTGAGGAAAAAAGGAAAAATAAGAAAAAAAATGAGAGAAGAAAAGAAGAAATAAAACAAAAACAAATTATACTTATCAGTAAAGGCTTGGGTGTAGTAGTAAAGGCTTTAGCATTTTTGCTATAGGTCTTGGGGTTCGAACCTTAATAAGAGTACATCTTGTTTTGAATAATAAAAATGCCACATGGCAACCTCTTGGTGTTCCATGTGGCATATCATACCCAAATTATGACGTGGCACTACCACGTTAACGTGTCAAGGTGATGTGGCATTGCCACGTTAGTACTGGAACTCAAGAGACTAAATTGAAAAAAATACTTTAATACAATGACTTTTTAGATATTTTGAGAGGTATAGATGTCCCAATTAAACAATAACCTTGAAATAGAAAAAGTCAATTGTAAAGCTTTAAGATCTTCGCTACTCCAGTACTGAGTTCGACATTTGCAGGCGATCTTTCCTTGTGGTCCTGCCACGTCACATCCCATTACGAGCATCTTTCTTGTAATACTAAAACTAAACTTTATCTTCCATCAATAAGGGCTTGGGCGTGGTAGTAAAGTTTTTAGCATATTTGCTATAAGTCTTGAGTTCAAACCATAATAAAAGCACATACTCTTTTGAAGAATAAAAATGCCACACCGTAACCTTTTGATGTGCCGTACGGCATCTCAGACCTAAATTATGACGTGGCACTATCATCTCAGTGTGTCAGAGTGATGTGACACTGCCACGTTAGTACTTGAACTCAAAGTGTGAATGCCATGTCACCCTTGACACGCTGACATGGCATTTGGTGCTACGTTAATGCCAGGTCAGCACCGTAACAATAAATTTAAACGAAAAATGTGAGAGGAACTAAATTGAGAAATTTTTAAAATAAAAGAATTAAAATATTATAATTTTGAATAAAAAATTTAAATTAAAAAAAACCTTAATGCAAGAACTTTTCAAATATTTTTAAAAGTATAAATGTCCTAATTTTTTTTTTTGAAAAGCATAGGTGAATTTTCATAAATAACTAGGAATGAAGCATTCCTTTACAGGGGTACATCTGCAACAAAATCAAAACCTAGGAGTAATGGAAGCAATACCACTACTAGAAACTCCATTACTCCCTTACAAAACTTCCCCTCGCTTACAACAAATATCAAAAGAAAAAAGCCACAGCTTAATACACATCCTTGGAGCCTCAACCAGCATTCCTTCACGTCTTAAACTCAAAATTCTATACATTCGTAAAGCCATTCATAACCCTTTTGAACCAAATCAACAAAGCACAAATATTCAAGACACATTAAACAAAACTAAGGGGACTAATATTATGAGACTTTTCACATTTATAACATTGCTCCTTACTACAAGTTCTCATCCGGAATCCACAAAAATCAACACTAAACAAAACTAAACAAATTAAAATATTCGAATAATATCATATTGAAGTTGCACACCTTACTTAGCCAGATTATTAGCTTTTTCATTTGTTTCACGCATGATGTGTCTAATTATCCAGCCATTCAATTCCTCCTTCATCCTTTCCATTTGAATCGGCCACTTCCTCATTCTTCACGGAGCCGTGTCTGGTTGCTTAGTTCATTTAACTGCATTGCTTGAATCGCTTTCAATGCATAATAAATTGTCATTTTTCCACCTAGAAGTAAAAAAGATCACAAACGCTTCCCTCACAACTAAGATCTCCGTGAGGTTAGCATCAACTGATCCTATTGGCTTTGAGAATGTCACTTTGACCACCCCATTAAAATCTTTGAGAATGCCTCCAATTCCAGTTGGACCCGGGCTTCCTCTTACTGCTCCATCCATATTAAATTTCATTTAACCTGGTTTTGGCATTTTCCACTTAATCCGTTACCTCCCCAGCATTGATTTTCCATGCAAACTTCGAATTGGACACTATCGGTAGATATCTAACACTGACGGCAAGTCCCTTGGCCATTTGGCATTGTCCCAAACTACCACCCTAACCTTGACTAATTCGAGACATTGTTCTGCGTCCCATTATTTACCATTAAAGGTACATTCATTCCTACATTTTCAAATCGACCACACTATAGCAAAGTAGGCCATCTTTCATATTTTATTATCAGTGTCCCCAAGATGGAACCCATTCCATGTTTTGAAGAAGTCTTTATTCGTTCTTGGAGAAGTCCACATAAAACTTCAACTTTGACACCAACCCATTCATATTTTCCAAGTCTCCATACATTCAACAAAAAGATGGTTACAAGTTTCCATACCCAAATTACACAACACACAAAGCAAAGAACTATTCAATTGAATCCCTCTTTTGACTAACTCTTCCTTCACCCCTATCTTACCTAAAAGCATTTGCTACACAAAAACCTCCACTTTCAAAAGGGCTAATTTTGCCCACACAAATATCCAAATCCCATTCGTAGAATCCATGGAAGACAAAGCATACTTACAAAAAGATTTAGATGTGTATTTTCCACTAGGCTCCCTTTTTCAAACCCCTCATCTTTGAAATCCTTGCTAAACTACTGTTCTTGGAGCATACCTTGCAGCTGCGCCTATTGTTCAACCTCCCAATCAAATAATTGTCTCCTAGTCTCCACTTTCCACTCGCAGACCCCGTCCACCCAATTCCCAAATTCAGCAACCTTACCATACTTATTCACAGCTAACGCAAATAACCTTGGGAAAGAAATTGTAAGAGTGACTCCTTCGATCCAGTCGTTCTGCCAAAAACATAAATTCTCGTCGTTACCTTCAATGAAATCGAAATTAGACTGGACTTACAAAAAATACTTGTTAGAAGGGAAATGGGGCTAACTATTCTTTTCCACAAAGTAGACACTCTTTTATTAACACTCGTGCTTGGCATGAGATCTAAAGGATCGCTTACGGTTTTCTCAACAAGAACCTCTCTCCATAAACTATCCTTCTCTCTCCCCTACCTCTATAACCATTTATTAAGCAGAGCTTGATTTTTCACTTCCAAATCGATCATACCAATTCCTCCACACTCTTTGTAATTGCACACTTGATCCCACCGAACATAGTGAATTTTCTTTTACCTTCCTCACCCTCTCATAGAAATCTCTTTTGCACTCTTTCCAATTCATTCTTCACTCGAACTGAAATTTGGAACATCGACCTATAAAAAATAAGAAGACTGGCTAAAACAGATCTCAACAAAGTGACTCTCCCACCCGATGAAAACGTCTTAGCTTTCCATCTAGCGAGTTTCACCTTCACTCTATCCAACACTGGCCCCCAAAGTTTAAAAAAATTATGATTCACCCCCAAAGATAACCCAAGATAAATAACTAGGATTTTTCCAACTTGACAAGTAATTCTCCTTGCCCATCTCGCAATCCTTTTTTGCTTAACTCTAATTCCAATCATTTGACTTTTATAAAAATTAATTTTCAATCCCGACACATCTTGAAAGCATCTCAATATTCTCCTTAGTGCCCTAAAACTCTCCAAGTTAGGATCTAAGAAGAAAATAGTATGATAGGCATATTGTAAGTAGAAAAGCAATAACCTTGATATAGAAAAGCCAATTGTGAAGCTTTGAGATCGTCTGCTATTCTGGTACTCCCTGATTGGAGTCCGTCATTTGCATGGGGTCCCTCGTTGGGGTCCAGCCATGTCAAATCCCACCGCAAGCATCTTTCTTGCAAAACTAAAAATGAACTTTATCTTCCATCAGTTCAATGTTCTGTTTTCTATTTTGAACCTTTGGTTTTTTTTATCATTTATATTTCAAATTTATTTTTTGTAATAGCAATTTTATATAAAAAATTTAAAAATTGAGTACTAACATATATTAAAATCAATATTTAAAAAAAAATTTATGAAGATAAAGGAAAAAGATAAAAAGAATTGATGTTTTCGTATTTACGATAATTCATTGAAAGCCGGTGGGGACGAGAACGACGTTGGTGTCGGCCAACATTCGACATGACATCTCATGTGATACTTCGCTTTAACTTTTATAGGAAAAGTTTTGTACTTATCATTAAAAACCATGAACGGCATATATACACATAAAAGAAAATCATTTGTCATAAAATGAAAATTCGCATAATAATACCCTGAGAATGACAACACTTGGCATCTTCAGCAGTTTGGAGAATGAAAATATCATGATCATAAGCATAGACGGTGACGCCTACAGGTCAAACCTCAGTGTCAGAAGGTGGAAATTCTTCGATGGACCGAGTGAACTCGTTCAAGTACTTGTTACTCAGCTCTACACTGCTAAAAATCTCCTTCACTGCGTATGCATTTGCTCTGAGTGGCTCCCCCTCGGGATCCACCATGACTCGCTTAATAGACTTAGCCACCGAGTCACTTGTGAATGATCCATCAAGATCGTTTCTTTCTATTTCCAACCCAAACTTTTTGCCATGCATCAACCTAGCAACCAACCCAAGATCCGAACTTGCACCGGGAAATAATATCAAAGGCAGACCAAACCCGAGTGCCTCAATAACTGAACTCCAACCGCAGTGAGTCAAGAAACCACCAACTGAGGAGTGAGCCAAGACCCTGAGTTGAGGTGCCCAGCCCCGTAAAACCAAGCCCCGACCCGAAACTCGTTCTTCGAACCCGGATGGGAGTATGTCCTGCACCAACTGTCCTTCAACGAAAGGGCGGTTTCTGACCGCCCAAATAAATGGCAGCCCGGATTTCTCTATCCCAAATGCCAACTCGTGCATGAACTCTTGACTCAAACTCACCTCACTACCCAGTGCAACATAAAAAACTGACTTGTCTCGTCTGGTATCAAGCCATGTCTTCATTGCTTCCCAATTCTCATTTTCTTTATCTTCGTTACTTGGCAATGATGGCGGCAATAATCCAAGCGGAATAATAGGTTTCTGGTGAATCTTACTAAGCACACGAAGCGCGTCAGCTTCGACCTCATAGCAGCTCCTCAAAGCCACAATTTTGCAACTTAAAAGCAACGTTCCGACCCGTTCAAAATCGGACACAGAGTCCATACACTCCTGGTGACCAACCATTTCATGGAGCTTAAAAGCTAGGTTGTTAGGATAATCCAGCCACACTGGTGCCATCGTGAAGTCTTCTGGTCGTTGTCTACGTCCACTGAGCAGCTCCGATGGAGGGCCAAAGAAAGCGATCGACGAAGCAGAAAGTATACTGATGAAAACTAAGTTGATGCCGCGTTGAGTCGCCACAGGCGGTAACCAGTAAGGGGCAAAATCGTGGATAATCCATTTGACTTGTGATGACTTTTTGAGGAACTCAGTCAACTGAGTTTCGAGTTTGTCATATGCTTTCTTGAGGTAAGGGACTTGGTGAATAGGTAAATCGGAGGTGGACTCAGCTCCTGGTGGCAGGCCATAAACGTGAGGCAAGGGAAGTTGTATAAAGCTTATGTTGGAGCAGAGATCGTGGAGGAAGCTTCGGGAGGCGGCTGATGTTTTTAGGAGTGGAGATATAGTATATTTTGTGATCCTTTTGAGCTAAGAACTTGGAGACTTGAAGAAATGGCATGATGTGGCCATAAGCTAACCATGGGAACATTACTATATGAAGCTGTTTTTGGCTGCCATCCATAACTGGAAAATCAGACTGCTATTAAGTATTTAGAGATTTTTCTTCTGTTTTTTGGTATTTCCTTGCAATTCTCCTAGAGACTAGAGAGACCATGAAGATGAACAGCCTAGAGAGAGAGAGAGAGAGTTGCTGGCCCTTCAATTATCATAAATTATCGAGAACAGTAGTATTTTTGTTTGAAAGAATCTGCTGCATTAGTAATTAACTTAATTTAAGTTGGCTGTTTTCCACCACTTAATTATAGGGAGAGGTAGACACTGATCCTTGGGCCAGTTGAGCACCGTCTACATGTTTTTTGTCAGTCAAAATAAAGTGAGTTTTATTATTAATATTAGAAAATTGATACGATTACAATATTCCAATATACTTGAGGTATGCATACAATTAGAGAAATAAGAACATATTGAAGATAATATTTCGTCCAAAACTTTCTACCAACAAGTATATTAGAAACAAGAAACATTGTATACTACTACGAGACATAAAACATTTTAGAACGATTTATATTAAATATAGCTAAAAAAATTAAACAAGAGTCGAAAGTGGCCTCCACAAAAGAACAAAGTGCACAAATCAGCACAAAAGCAGAAAAACGAAAATGCCAAACTCAAGAAACAGAGAATCAACAGCAGAGGAGAAGGAAAATAACAAAAAAAAAAAAAAACCATTAAAATGCGGACCACCAAAGGAAAAACCCAAGAATTAGATCCCAGATCATGAGGGAGAGGACGTCACGAGATGGTCAGGCAGCACGTTCTCAGATAGAGGAAAAAAAAATATAACTAAAAAATTCAAAAGTGAAAGAAATTAAACATTCATTAAATAACGTAAATTAATAATTTTACTCATCCTACTAAATATAAAAAAGGGAAATGTAACTTTCCTTGCCCTCCTCGTTTTTCCTCACCATTTTCACTTTCCTTCCTATTAAATATTTAGTGTTAAAGTTGCCATGATCTTGCTTTTCAAAGGGAAAAACAGAAAAGTTGCCATGATCTTGCTTTTCAAAGGGAAAAACAGAAAAGTTGCCATGATCTTGCTTTTCAAAGGGAAAAACAGAAAAGTTGCCATGATCTTACCCAACAAATAATTCTTGCCTATCTTTCCCGGTCCTTTTCGACACAGTAGGAGAGGACAAGTTACTCATATTTCATTGGGTCCACGCTGCATGGCCCATCTACTACACGTTAAGGTAAGTTGCTTTTCTTACTCCATCTATCTATACAAGCGTATCTATGCACCAACAGAAGTTACTGTACATGCCAAATCAGAGCAACGAAGCAGATAATCACATCTTATATTTGGGATATTACAAATATTACTGTTTCTTTTTCTGTATATTTATTTATTTCTTATTTGTAAT